>NC_041690.1:1732433-2032433 GCF_900005765.1 Plasmodium relictum
TTATTTACAAAGAATTACTTATTCTTTTAATTAAAAACATACGGACAAACCATAACAATTAATAAAGTCAAAACTTTATATTATTCAATGTTATTTCAAAATATACATTGATTATAACAAAAACATTATTAATTTTATCTTTTATTTTTATAAAAGATAAATATATTTTTATTTACTAAAAATTTCTCACCAAAAAAAAAAAAATATTTTTTTTTTTTTTTTTTATTAGTGTCAATACATTTTAGTTTGTACATACACATACAATAAACTAGCTTAGTGTACTACAAAAAATTATAATATCTTTTGTTAATCAGTCAGTGTATGGGTACTTGTATATACACGTACAGTTACCTAGCATATTGTACTGAAAAAGGTTAATAATAGCTTTTATTGACCAATACTCTAGCAAAGTCATTAAATAGCCAATTAATAAATCACCTCCTCAAGATTTCATCATATTATTCTACTTAATTTTACTTATAATTCCTTCTCACTGTATCTTTGATTAATAAAAGATATAGTTAATCCTTTATATAATAGCAGTTGCTTATATGGAAAAAAATGAGTTAACTATGTATTTGCTAGTTTAAAAAAAAAAAAAAATTTACTTTTTTTTTTGGGAAATGTAATAGAAAAATTTTCATTGGAAATGTCTTGTCAAATTTTTTTTGTCGCATTGAATTAATTTTTAAAATAAAAATAAAATTCGAAATTAAAAAGAAAAAGAACTTTGTTTTCATTAATATTTAATTTGTACATACTTTCGAAATACTACCAACTATAAATATATTTTTTTGTTTTAATTATTTATTTTACATAATAATTTTATTAGAATTTAAATTTTTAATAAAAACAAAGGCGTATTTTTATTAAAGTAAATAAATGACTCTAAAATAATAATTGCTCAATTATGTAAATTATATGTATAAAATTTACATATTAAAAGTATAAATGTATTCTTAACATAAATAAAATAAGTAAAGACACCTATAAATGCTCTTTATTAATTCGTTTGCTCATTACTCTAGAAAACCCAATAAATAACCAATTAATGAAACAACACTTAAAATTCCCAGCTTATGATTAAACTTCTTTCTAATAATATAAACCAAAGATATTCCTATAATATCTTCACACCATAAAGTGTTAAAACTTTTTTTTTTTAGTATCTACCTTATTTTCTACTCTCTTATTGTATTCTTTTTATTTCCCAATTTTCTTTTTTGGAAAACAGAGTAAAATGAAGTCGTTTCTTCATCTATTACTGGTTAAAAAATATTAACATTTCACAACAATAAAAGTCAATTTTCTAGTCAAGAAATTTGAACTACTCATGTACTGACATTATTTTAAAAAAAAAATGTATAACTATTTTTTTTATTTTTTAAACATATTAAAAAAAAAAATGATTTTTTCTTTTTTTTTTTTGTTTTGGTGAAATTTTTATGAATTTCGTTGAATAAAGTGTTTAACTATATTTTCAAAGAAAAGTATTATTAAATTTTTTATTTTAAAAATAAACAAAAAGTATATACTTTTTTTTTTGTCATAATTAAATTTTGTTATTCTTTATAATTAAATTATTTTTCATAATTATAATTTAAAAGATAATATGTATTTATTTCAACAAAAATAAGAAATAACTTTGTTAAAATAGATATAAACATCACTGAATCATTAAAAACTTCTTAATTAAAGTTATATTATGAATATAAATTTATTTATATTTAGGATAAAAAAGAAGTTCAGTATAATCAGTTATACATAATCTTTATTAATTTGTGTATTCAATACTCTATCAAAATCTTTGAAAGGATCATTAATAAAAAAATGACTATAATTGCTTTTCAATTTTATTCCTTTTCCTAATTGTTCTTAGTTTTCTTTGCAATTTTTTTATCTAGTTATTTTATTCTTTTCATTTTTTCCTGTTTTTTTTGGTTATCACAATTATTTCAATAATTGTCTTGATACATCTAACTCTTTCTCTTAACACAATAATCATGTTTGTACAAATCTTTTATTAAAACTTTTTTTAGTATCAAACAAAAATTTATTCCATTGTTTTATTTTTTTTTTTCTATTTTGTTCCCATAATTCCTTTCTTTTATCAAAAAAAAGCTTTATATCATCATTACTACGGTCTTTTTTCATGAATTTTTTGAATTTCACATAAAGAAAGTGCTCTTTTATGTGTAATTCATAACGCAATCTCATGCAATAATTATCCCATCTGGTATTTAACCATTTTATTTTTTCTTCACCTTCACTTTCATCTATTTCAAGTGAAGAACATAAATCAGCCCATTGATCCTTCATTTCTTGAAATATTTTATTTTCAATTTCCTTTTCTTCATGAAAAATTAGTTTTAATTCTTCATATAAGACTTTCAGCTTCTTATCTTTTTTAGAACTAATTTTTTGATTTCTTTGTTCTAATTTTCTTGAATAACTATTAAAATTCAATAAACACAACGAATTATCTGTTGATTTAGATATGTTCTGTAATTCAAAAGTTAAATAATTCAACATATTTAAGTAAATATTTAATTTATATAAATAATAAAAAAAATATATATTTATAAACAGTATGGAAACATGTTTATCTTACTTGCAATAAATAATAGAAACAAAAAATAAGACATAATATAAGAGATTTATGAAACATAAAATATGAGAAAAGTCTATTTAAATTTATTCTGTTCATATTTCTTAACGAACAGGTGTAGTAATTCCTTTCATCTTCATTAAAAGTATCTAAAGAATTAGTTAAATTACTATTTAAACCCTTAAAATGCTTCATATTTAATCACTACACCTTTAAAATGAATGTATATCTTCTTTAAAGAAAAATTTTAATTTAATTTCCATTACAATTCATTTTTTTTGTAAATGTTTTTATATGAAATACAAAATATATATTTAAAAAAATAAAATAAAATAATGAAATTATAAAAATTTTACATCAAAGGGAAAATTTACAGAAAAAAATTATTTTAAAAAACGTTTATTTAAATTTTAGTCATAATATCCCATAAAAAAAATTCAATAATATAAATAAATTAATAAATATAATTATAAAAATTAATATTAAAAGTAAAATTGTCAAAACTTAATATTCTAAGAACTAATATAGTCTCATATTTATACTGTGCACAGAAAAATTTTATTTGAAATATACTTTATATTTTTTTAATATTAAATATAAATTTATGAAATTAAAATTGAAGTATATGAATTAAATTTTAATTAGATTAATTTTTAATATTTATAACTTATTTGAGATTAAAAATATTTAATTAGAATTGGAAGATTCATATTTTATTTTTTTAAAAAAACCATCCATAAATAGCCAAAGAATAATAAATGTTTTTTTGTCCCTTTTTTTTTTATCATTTTCATTTATTTATTTTATTTTATTTTTTTTTTTTTTTTTTTTTTTTTGCTATATTAATGAATTTTAAGAAGTTCGAGGATATACATTTTCATTAATAACAGATATATAACTTATTTTCAGTTAATTTATATTTATTATATTTAATAAAATTAATTTTCTTCAATAAATTAAACAGAAATAATATAATAGGCATGCTAATTAAAATTAATTTGAAAGAAAACTCTAAATAGTAATTTTTTTTCTTCATTTGATTTTTATTAAAATAAATAAGAAATTTAATCTTTTGTAAAAATAAAAAACTTTGTTCTACTAAATTTTATATAAACATAATTTGTTTAAAATTAATAAAATATATATGATATCATAAGAAGGTAATGTAAATTTTATTTATTTATTTTATTGTCTTAATTGATTTCTAAGTTAATAAAACTAACTTTTTATTTCATATTAATAATTTTTTACCTTAGTGCATTGAAGTTATTTTTGAAATTGAAATAAAATTTTTAAATTTATGTAAAGTTTAATTATTTAAATATAACTTAATTATTTACATAAAATTAAAACTTTTTGAATAAATGAAATTTCATAGGTTGAAAATAAACTTGAATTATCTAAATAATAGGTAATTTAATGACTAAATAATTATAGTTAAATAGTTTCTTCTACTTGGTGATTGCACCATTAGCAGAAAATAATAATAATTATTAAAATGTAATTCTATAAATGAATTCTAAATTATTATGAATTTAGAGAATACAGAAAATTTTACATATGTATATAAATGATGATAACTATTTTTTATGACAATAAATTATATTTTTTATAAAATTCTTGTTAACTGAAAATTAAATTATTGTACATATTGTGACAATCATGATAACATGAGCGCATGATAATACATGTAAAGAGTGGAACCAAGATAATTTTATGTGGAATGATTAAATGAAAATATTTTAATAAAATATTTTTTATAAAGTGCATTTTGATATGCATTGTTTTATTAAAATTTTCATAATATATATATTTAAGAGATTAACCCTAATTATAAAATATCGTAATGCTAATATATATCATTATAATAAAAGGAAATATTATTGAAAATGTGTGTGCTATATTTGCAACAAGTCTTTTTGTTAAATAATGATACTTCTATAACCATGATAAAAAAAAAATTAAAATAAGAAATTAAATATATAAAATTAAAGTTTGTTTTACTTTATTGAAAATAAATATTTTTAAATTAAGATGTCGTATGTCTTTATATATGTAAATGACTACAATTAGTACAATTATAAATTAATAAATTTTATTATATTAATAAGGAAACTGCAATATAAAATTTGAAGTAGGTGGGCATATTGCTCCATTTATATTTTAAAAAGAAAGTTTTTTATTATTTCTAGTACAGAAATATAAATGAAACATATATAAAATAAGACAATTTATTTAAGACTGATTATTTTCTGTTTAATTCATGAAGAAACTAGTTTGTAAAAGCAAATATTATACAATGCTTATTAAAAAACTGTATTCGTCTAAATAGAACATAATAAAGATGAAACTTTACTTTTTTATGGCAATTTTTTTTTTTTTTAAATGTAGTTTTTCTCTTAATGTTCTATTTATAAATTCTTATTATATATAAATGAAAAATATGTCTTTTTAGTTTATTATTTAATTTTTGTATCCTTTTTTTTTTTTAAGGAAAATACGTCTTATTTTAATAATTTTTAGGATGTGAACTTTTTAATTTTTCATAAAATTATATTGTCTAAGATATACGACATTTTTAAATAAACATAAATTAAATATTTATGAAAATATATATCTAAAATGAAGTATATATCTCTGTTTTAATATGTAAAAGTTATTACCATAAAATATGTCTTATGAATCTTAAGTTACTTAACTAAAAAAATCGTTAAACTTTTTTAATATAATCCTTTTTTATATGGAAAAATTATTTAAGAATAATATATATTTTACTAAGATTTTTAAGATGAGCAATTTACACATTTTTTTTTATTTTAAAAAAGTACAACCTTTTTTTAAATCTATACAATAAATAATCATTGTAATATGCTAAAGCAAAATGAAATTTTCATCTATGATCATATTTATATTTATAATTTTATTACAATTTTTTTTTATTATTTAAAAAAAATGGACAAAATTGGATTCATTTATTTAAAAATTCTTTAAGAATTAAAAATACTTTAAACTTAAAAATTTACAAAAATAATACATTTACAAAAATTAAGGAGTTCTCCTGAATTCATAACTTTAAGATAATTTATATAAAAAAAAATATATATTTTTTTAAATATACATATCACGTTAGTGGAATTTCTCATATTAACAATTAGTTTGCAATTAATACTAAATGATAAATATAAAAGAAATATCAAACATGACTAATAAGAAATAATATGAAAATAAAGTATCTATATTTTTGATTAATTAAAGGATCATAAACCTTTCTTAATACCTTTAGAATATATTAAGTGACACAAAATAAGACATACTTGTTTCGTATATTAATATACTAAGCAATTAGCTGACTTATTAACTTCCCTTTCAAATACTGATATAATATTGGGTACACAAATTAATAGAGTATGTATAAATATACGGATGTGCTGTTCTATACTTATTTTTACTTTATAAATGAGTAAATATATATACATAGTTCAATTAAGCATTTTTTATTGGTTCCGAGACATGTATTTACTTTAATAAATATACGTTTTATTTTTTTTTAAAACTCAAATACTCTTTTAAATTATGGTTATGTAAACTTAAATACAGTAAATAACAAATTTAATTTAAAGTTATTTAACTGCCTTTTAAAACTTAAAGAAAAATTAAATGTAACAAAACAATATACTTTTTAATTAATTTTAAATAAAATGTTTTTTATGTACTTTTATCTTTTAAAAAGAAAAATAATTCTTTTCCCTCTAACGAAAAATTAATTTTATCCCCCAAAAAAATATAATAAAATAAAGTAATTTGTATATATATATATATTTTTTTTTTTAAACTAGCGCTAGCATACGGCTCTCATTTTCCTTACTGGAAAAATAATTTTTATATCATAAAAGCTTAGTAATATCTTTTATTAACCACTAACTGGAAGGACTTCAATGAGATAAAAATATAATTTTTTTTATAAAATTCTTTTTTATTAATATTTTTTTAAAAGAAAAAAAAAAGTTTTTTATGTTGAATAATTTTTTTAGAAAGAAGGCAGAAAATTTTTCCCCCTTAGAATACAATTAATAATTTTAGAATTGAATTATTTATGTAATTCCAAAATAAAAAAAAAAAAAAATTAAAATAATAAATTATATCTATTTATTATACATTATGTTATCTTAAATGTTTTTTTTTCATGCTTTATTTATGAATTTCCTCTTCTACGACTTTTGTTGAATATTGAATGAGCAAATTAATAAAAAGTATTTAGAGAACTTTCTAATAATTTTATTTCTAATAAAAATTTCTTTACATTTAATACATAATATATGTAACATTCACATTTTAATATAAATACCTAAGTTTCGTATAATTACATTAAATATATTAAAATAAATAGTTTATTTCATATGATATTTGTAATCTTTTATATATAAATATATTAATTTAATATTTTATCATTTTAAATAAATCATTTATTTTATAATAGAAATTTGTCTAATCTAATAAAAATTTCTTATTATTTTTATTAAAATTTAAATCATAAATACAAAAGCCTTTGATCATATATAAAATAATTTTTTTTCTGTACAAATTTATAGTTTTCCATAAAATATAAATTCTCTCCAAAAAATATAATCATTATTCGCTAATAGAAAAAAAAAATAATAATAAATGATATATAAGTATAACACAACTCAAAAAATATGGTTAAAAAAAAGTAAATGTTTTTTTATATATATCTATACGGTATTATTTTCAATTGCCTTGTTTAGGTATTCTCTTAAATAATTTGAGTATATAGATAACTAATCACTTTGTATTATATTGATTATTTAACTATTTAAAATAATTAATGGTATTTTTTATTAGTCACTGTTAAAGTTACTATGTATATTTGTGCCTGTATAAGTTCTATGTTCAGTTAATAATTAAATTTTGTATATAAATTCATTATGAAACTGTAAAACGCATAATCCAATAAATCATTTTTGAAAAAAAATGTAGGATTATTTATAAGATCCATTTAAAAACCGTTTTAAATAAGTATTAAAGTGAATTCAGAAATAACGAAAATTGAAAATTTTTGAAAACATTACTGAATTTGATCATTCTTATCAATACAATATCCAAAAAGATAATTAAGTTATTAAGCCAAAATACAACATAATATACCTAATTTTAGCAATATTTCTGAGAAATTTTAAGTGATTTATAGTTTTCAAAAACCAAGTGAAATCTAAACACTGTCTAAAAATGAGAATTATATAATATTTACGCTTTTGTTTTCTAAAGACTATCGAACCGTTTAATTAAATATCCTCTCAATAAGAATATATGTATCATTTTAAGGACAGAAATTTACTCAAGTTCTTAAAGACAAAGAGTAATTACTGTTTCAAATTATTTAATGCTTAGAGAATCTCCATTAAATTATAGCTCTATTAATTTATTACGATTTATATTGTTGATTTATTAATTAGACATTCAGTGGCATTGCTATATTGTTGAACAAACAAATTAATAAGGAACATGTACAGATATCTCCAATGATTTTAATTGTTGAAGTCATTTTATTTATTCTACTAGTATGTAAATTTTATACATATAATTCACATAATTGATCAGCTGTTGTGTCGCAGGTATCTCTCTACTTTAATGAAAATAAGCCTTTATTTTTTTATTAAAAATTTATATCCTCATTAAAATTATTCATTATATGAAATAATTAAAACAAAACAATTTAATTATAGCTATTAATTGTGCTTCAAAAATACGCAAAACTTAAATATTAATAAAAAAAATCCTTTTTGCTTTCTTTTTATATTTTGAATTTAATTTTTATTATTTAAAAATTAATTCTACTTGACAATAAAAATTTTACAAAAACATTTCTATTGAAACCTCTCATTATATATCTCTCAAAAAAAAAAAAAAAAAATGTTTTTTTTTAAAATTAGTGAGTACATGATTAACTCTATTTTCTGTATGTACAAATAACTATCATATTTTAAAAGGTAAATAATATCTTTTATAAATATGAAAGCATTTATACACACATTTAGATTACTACACTGTAATGTATGCATTTTAATGTGAATATTTTCCTTGCATATTATGCATGTTGATTTATTAATCTCCCGTTCAAAGACTTTACTGGAGTATTAAATAAGCAAATTAATAAAGAGTAAGTATAAATTATTATACTAATTTTTTGGATTACATAGTTATTCTTGTTTTATAAATAAGAAAATTTTTATACATAACATTTAATTTAATTGAACCAATATGTTCACTTTAGAGATATTTATTTATTCTAATAAATTGTATTCTTTTTGTATTAAAATCTATATTTTCTTACAAATTACGATAACTTATCAAAATTTAATTAACAAAAATAACAAATTTAATGAAACTTTAATTATTTGTTTAAAAATATATAAAAATTTATTGTAATATAAACATAATACCTTTATTTATTTTAAATAAAAGCTTTTGTCATGTAATTTTTTTTTTTTTTTTAAAGAGAAAGTAAATATATATCTACTAATTTAATAGGGTTTTATTATTTCTATTATATATAAGTTAAATTTAAAGTGTTTAATTATTTAAATGTATAAGTATTCACATGTTATATATATAAAATATAATATACAACCTACATAAGCATAAGCATACTACACTTGATGAAATATTTTCTCTCTTAATATTTCATTGCACACTCAGATATTCTTATTAACTTTCAGTCGCATATTTTCTTCTCTTTGATACTTCACTACTTCTGCTATTTAAAAATTTTATTATTTATATTCTTCCATATCATATATATACTTATTCAAAATTTATAACAAATTTGTATAAAAATGACAAGATAATTATGTAAAAATTGAAAATAAATAAATAAATATATATATATAAAGAAAAAAGAAATTTTACTTTCAATTTGAGATATTCTCAAATTTTAAAAAACTCACCTTTTATGAATTTTTAATTTTCATTTGTTTGAAAAATTTCTATAGGTATGTAACTCTGTTCAGTACGTTTTTTACTAAAATTAGTATACGACTAATTCTCATCCTTCCGTATATACAACTATGTTTATTTTGTAAAAAGTTAATAATATATTTTTATTATTCATTTCTTCGTAGCTTTTACTTTATTTTATGCCTAAATTTAGCTACATTGAAAAATCATAGCAAGTAATAAATAAGAAAAAAAATATACATATAGATATCAAGGTATAATTAATATACTCACCATAATTATTATGACATCTTATTTATCTATTTTATTCTTATGTTAGCATTTTTGTTGTAATGCTGGATTAATATCCTTAATTACATAATAAATCTCATCCATATTTTTTTTTTTTCTTATTAATATTACTATTACTGTTATCATTAAGACTTATTTATTATATTACATTATATTACATGTTGAAATATTTTAAAATCGTTATTCTATCATAAGTAATTTTTAATATAATACCTAAAATTATTTCTAGGTCTTTTATTAGCATTTGCACAAACATTCATTCTCATAAACCATTTTTCTATAATTCCCATCTTATCTTCAATATTATTAGGATGTTATCTTTATGAATATTACTGTTATTAACATCACGTAATTATATTTATAAATTAGCAAATTATATAATCATTACAGAACTACATTAAATATTGCTACTATCGTTATTATTTGATCGTGATTACGATTTAATTGTCATTAGTATAGAATGTAACTTTTTTTATTTATATAAAAATTTACATAAATATAAATATGCTATAATTTTATAATATTTATAATGTAAAATATTTTTTATCTACATTTATAACAAAATTAGTTGCATGTACTTAATGCCTTATGTTCGATCTATTAAATAACTATTATTTTATAGCATTATCCTTTACTATACTAAATTATATTATATTGTATTATATTATTTTACACTATATTATATTACATTATATTACATTACAGTAAATTATATTGTATTACATCTCATTATATTATATTTTTATTATTATCATTTGCTTTTTCTTTTTATTTAAATTATTATGGTATCATTACCGTAGAAAATTTTTTTTTTTCTTATTATAATAATTTTATGCCACATATACTTAAAAAAAATAAAATCTGAATACTTTAAAGTTAAAATAATAGACATAACAAATATTTTGCAAAAAATTTAATTTTTATTATCATTTTTTGTTATACCTGTACATATATATATCATATACATTTCTGTTATACTTATTTTTATCAATTTTTTTTTAATTATAATTTAAACTATACTTCTTTAAATTTGATTGCTAAAATTTACTTTTACAATAATGCATACTACATTAATAATATAATCTTAGTAATTACTCTAATTAAAAGTACTATGAATTAAAAATATGTTTTTCATTTATTTTTTATAAGTTTTAATTTGAATAGAAGCAAAAAAAAAAGTCAAATTAACTAACGATAACTTTAAGAATTTATGCAGATATAACAATCTGTAAATTATTTATTGTCTAATGATTTTTAATAAAAAAAAAAAATATAAACAGAAATATTTAAAATATAATTTACTCTTTTCTATTTTTTGATTTAATTTTATGTTTATGTAAATTAAGAAATTCTTAATCATTTATATCATCTTAAATATTAAAATATTTATTTATAACTTTTAAGTTGCTTCAATACTTACACCTTTTAATTAAAATTGTATCTATGATATTTATATAAAAATTATAAACACAAACTGTAATTAGAAGCATTTATACTTACGAAAATATATATATATAATAAAAATTACATAAACTAGATAGAATAATAAATGAATATTTAATAAAATATCTAGTGATATGTAATGATAAAGAATTTTTTTAAATAGAAATAATATGCTTAATGCAAATTTTTTAAAATAATAACCTCTTTTAATATTATTCAAATATTTTCTCTTTCTTTTTTTTCTGATGAATTTCACTAATCTATTAGGAAATATCTATATTTGTTAAATGATTTATAAAATTATAAGGTAAAAAAAAAATATAATAATTTACTTTATGATTAAATTTCTAAAAAAATATTCCACAAATATATATTAACTGATGCTCTTTGTATAGAAATATTATACAAAAAAAATTTATATAAGAATGGATAACTCTTATCTACAGTAAAAAAAAAATTAAATCATTCTATAATTATTAGCAATTATATAAATATCTCTTATATGCTACATTTTATTTGTATTACAGTCTATAAATGTATCAATAGAAAAAAAACAAAAAATATAATTTTCTTCTTATATTTTATTTACATTATAATATTCTTTTCATAACCTTGAATACAAAACTAGATTGTGAAATTCATTTTGTTATTCCATACTTATAGTGTATATAGATTAAAAATACATGTAATTTCATAAAAACAAAATTAAATCATAGTCCCATATACGTGTGCAAATTAATATATAATACAATCATAGTCTATCTAAATTCTCCAAAAACATTTCCTCCTGTTATTACATAATATACTTTCTATATATGAAAGAATCGGAATGCACTTCGTTTTTATTTAAATTTCATTTCCTTTTATTAATGAAAATTAATTTTATTGTTACTAATTTTATATAGCTATTCATTAAATTATATTTCATTTATTGTATCTTATAAAGCAATTATAGACATTATTATTATTATTATTATTATTGTCAAAGGTAAACACAAATTACATTATTTTTGTATTCATTATTATTATTATCTATTTTTCATCATAGCATATATTAAAAGTATATAAATAATTATTTATATGGAGGTGATTAAATCCCCATAATTTTATTTTCACTTTAATTTTTTTTATTACAAAAGTTTAAACACCTTGTTTTTATACCATCATTGATATTAAATATTAACTACATTTATATTAAATTGCATAACATATGCAATGATAATAATTTTATTTTTATTATAGTTAGCATTACGTAAATATAATATTTAATAATTATTATTTTTTTTCACACTCTATAACTATCTTATTTTATTTATTAATTTTTTAATTTTAAAAAATATCTTACAACAAAATCTTTTTTTTTTTAATTTGGATAATTTTTTTTTTCAACCTATTCGATTTTTATAACGAATTTTCAATAATTTTTTTAAAAAAGGATCTAAATATTTAATTAATATTTCCTTATCGAAATTTGTTTCGTAAAAATACATATTTATTATTCATTAAAAAAAAATTTATCTGTTTTTTTTAAAGGATTAATGCTTAAAAAGAAAATAAATGATAAAAAATTAAATTTTTTTTAATTTATATTTTACGTAATGATAAATATTTTTCTTATTTTGCTTGTGATCACATAGTTTTGCTATATTGTAACATAAAAATTATTGTTGAAATAATAAAAAAATTAGAAAAAAGATTAATATAACAAAAATAATATTATAAAAATGAATATGTAATTAAAATTATCAAAAATATAAAATAGTAATAAAGTAAAAAAAATTGCATATAATATTAACTTTTTTTTTCTTAAAATAACACATTCCTAATATTTCAAAATACAAATAGGTAATTTACATATATTGAAGTGGATGCAATAGAAAAAAATAAAATAATATTTTACCTTTCAAGAAAAATTTATCATTTAACAATAAAAAAAAAATAATATATCAAATAAAATTATTAATTTATATTAAAAAATCTTATAATAACTAAATAAGTATGGCTCCATATATAATGAAATTTTCATGTGAAAAAAATTATTAAAAATTGTTTTTAAATTTTTTAATTTCACAGCTTTAATTATCTATCTCTTTTATTAATATATGTTTTTATATATATTTATTAATAAATTCTAAATGAAATTTTCTTTTATTAATATGTTTGCCTTATATGATATTTTATTAATTTTTACTTATAATTTTATTACATTATTTTTTTTTTTTTTTAAATTAAGAATGTTTTTCATATTAGAAAATATCTAGTCTACTTAAAAATAAATTAATAATAGCTTTTGAAGAGTCAATTTTCAATTAAAAATATGGAATATTTTAATATACAGAAAAGTAATGTATTCGAGAAATCATGGACTTTTAGAATAATATGTGTTAAAAAATCTTCATATTTTTTTGGAATTCAAAACAAAGAATCTAAAAAAAATTGCTCAAATAATTTGTTATCTAAGCTTCTGAAAGTATTATTTCTTCCTTTTTTATATTTTTTTTTAGTAGTAAGTTTAAATTATATTTAAAATATATATTGTTTTTCAATTTTATAATATTATTTATATGATATATAATTCTACTGATAAAAAAATATGTTTCTGAGATTTTAATTTTTTAATTTAAATGTAGTATATATATAAATCATATGGTGAATTGCCTTCAAGATATCAATACAGTAAACGTTTTCTGAGAAAATTAGCAGAAAAAAAAATAAATAAATCATTTAATTCTAGCAAGAAGCGAGCAGAGGAAAATTTAGATAAACTATGGGAAAATTTTATGGAAAAATGTAGATTAAATATGTTTATTGCGAATTCAAATTTTCTTATACAGTGGATTTCATTTTGTTCACAGAATAATGTAAACGATGAACTGAAAAATTACTTTTGGGGTAAATGGATTGAAGAAAATACGAATAGAAATACGGATAAGTATAATCAAGATGATTGTGATTACAAAAAATTTAAAAAAATAAAATGCTTCTCCACTCGGTTTAACAGTTTCCTTAGGGAGAAACATAAATCATTCAAAGAATTTTATACTGAAACATTGGAGTTATGGAATAAATATATTGAAGAATCTAAAGAAGCTTTGAAAAACACTGAAACTCTTAATATTGAAAAGGAAAAAAAAATGGAATAAAATAATGCTGTGTCGGAATTTTACTTTATATATGATGTCTACACTTGTATTTGTGTGTTAACTAGTATTTGAATTTTATTTTTATTCTCATTTTTTTTGTAATTTTATTTTAGTTTCAATATAAGGTCCGTGTTTACATTTCATTATAGTTCACATAACTTCAGTTGTTTTTACATTCTTCTTTTTTTTTTATGCTATATTATTATTAATTGAGTGTTCGTAGGCTTTTGTATAGTATTAAGCAAACATATTAATAAAAAATTACCATAAAGTTGCCTTTATTTATTTTGTTTATTTTATAACTTTAAATAAATATATGTTAACTCAATATTTTTATTGTTTTTTTTATCAAATATATTTACAAGAGGTATATATTTAATCTAATAAAAATTTCCATTTATTTTTATTGAAACCTAAAAACTCAATGCAAAAACCTTTGAATATTGTTTTATTAATTGGTTTCTCAAATACAACCCTTATCATATATTAAACATTAAAATTAATAAAAAAACATGCAGAAAAATCTCTATTTATTTTATTTATTATAAAATTATTTATTATAGATAATTATATAATCCTTATAGAATTACGCTATATAAAATAAAATAAACAATATATTTTATATTAAATATAAAACCCTTGTATTAATTATATGTTAAATATTTAACTATTCTCAATACATTAAAAAATTATCAATACTTTAATAGAGTTTATATCGAATTATTTCTTATTCAAAATTTATTATTATTAATATATAGCATGTAATAATAATATATATAAAAATAAAAAATATCACATTTTTCAAAAAAAAATTATACATATATAATTTCTTTTCTTTTACATACTCATTTATTAATTGTCCTTTAAATAACTTTTTTATAGTATTGGTTAATAAAAGATGTTATTAACCTTTTGTAGTATATAGAATTAGCTCGCTAGTCAGGAAGATACAAGTAAGCCATGCACTGACGCTAGTTATAAAAAAAAAAAATATACATATATACAGCTATATCTTTTTTTTGTTTATTTTATTTTTATATATCTATGTAATTATTGAAAAAAAAAAAATTTCATTTTTTTTATTTTAGTGATGTTTTTGAATTGAGAGATTATTAATTTTTAATCGAAATATAAAAATTAATGTATGAAAAAGTATAATGTTTGTGTTGTATTCGGTTTTTATATTTTGAAATAACATTGAACAACTTAGAGTTTAATTTTTGTTATTTCTCATAAATGTTGTGTGTGTTTTTAATTAAAAGAATACACTTACTCTTTTTAGATAAAAATACATTTATAAAAGTAAACATATGTCTGTTAAGAAATATAGAATTGTTTAATTCAAATTAAATATTATATATTATAAAATGCTATTATATTGATTTATTAATTGGTTGCTCAAAGACTTTGCTGGAGTATTGAACAAACAAATTAATAAAGAGCACGTATAACTAAATATACGTTTATATATATATTGGCACTTTATAAGGTGTAATATCTATATTATACATTAAATTATTCTGTATTGCTTAACGGATATATGTTTATTTTTATAAATATGTTTTTATTTACAAAGAATAAATATATTATTTTAGTTAAAAATACACATAAAATTTATAACAAACAGCAAAAATTAACTCTAAGTTATTCAATGTTATTTCAAAATATACAAATCGAATACAACACAAACATTATACTTTCATACATTAATTTTTATATTTTAAATAAAAAAATTAATAATTTCTCAACTAAAAAAAAAATGTCAAGAACTTCCAAAAAATAAATATAGCTATTATATATATATATATATATATATATTTTCTTTTTATAACTAGCGTCAGTGCATGATTGACTTACACTTTCCTAACGAGTAAGCTAATTTTATATCACAAAAGGTTAATAACATTTTTTTATTAACCAATATGTTAAGAATTTAAAGATTTTATTATTAATGAATTACAGATAAAACTGTATCATACGAGTATATTTTACCCATAAAGAAATAGTATAAATGAAAATTTTCATAAAAATTTTGACTATGTACTTAGAACGTTATATGAAAAAAAAGATTCGCCTTTTGAACAAATAGTTAGAAATACCGTTCTAATATATAATAACACCCCTCATGGTGCTATTGGAGAAACGCCTTATTTTTCTTTATAGAGATGGTTAATAAAAGATATTATTAACCTTTTGTAGTACACTAAGATAGTTTACTAGTCGTGTATGTACAATTTAGCCATGCATTGATGCTAGTATAAAAAAAAAAAAAATATATATATATATAAAGTTATTTTTTTTTTGTATGTTTATTTTATTTGATATGCATCTTTGTAATTAAAAAAAAAAAATTAAAATCATTTTTTTTTTTTGTCGTTGTTTTGACGTTTTTTTTCGAATTAAATAAAGAATTAACTTTTAATTATAAAAACTTAAGATATAAAACAAATATTGTTTATGTTATATTCAGTGTATATTTTTTGAAATAACATTGAATAAATTAAAGTTTTGACTTCATTAATTGTTATAATTTGTTTGTATGCTTTTAATTAAAAGAATAAGTAATTCTTTGTAAATAAAAACTCATTTATAACAATTAGTAGGTTTATTAAAAGAGGAAGAAAAATTTAACTTAGATTAAATAGTATGCATTATAAGAAAACTATATATATATAATAAAAACAAATATATATATATATATATAAACGTATACTTAGTCATGCATGCTCTTTATTAATTTGTTTGTTTAATGCTCTAGCAAAGTCATTAAACAGGCAATTAATAAATCAACAATACGGAATTGTTTAATTCAAATTAAATATTATATGCTATAAAACTCTATTATATATATAATTAAAATAAGTATATATATATAATCTATATATTTAGTTATACACGCTCTTTATCAATTCATTTGTTTAATACCCTAGCAAAGTCATTAAACAGTAAATTAATAAACAAATATGATAAATATTTCTATGTATAATATAAGAATAAGTATATACATTAAAAATAAGTGAATTTAATTATGAATGCCATTTATTAGTTTATTTGTTTAATACTCTAGCATAGCCATTAAACTCAATTAATAAATCGAATATAGAAAAAAGTTTGATAGTAAATGCAAAATATGCAAGAAAATTCGTAAAGTATATATATAAAAAAGAAAAAAAAATACAATGTTTTTTAAATATATTTTTATTTTAAGAAAATGAAATTATTTTGTTTTATTTTTATGTATCTCATGGACATACATATGCTTAATAACAACATATATTATCCTATTTTTATATTAAATCTACATACACTAGTGATATGAATAGGATTGCATGACTAAAATTATGTAAGCTGAAAAGCTCCAAATTTGTGAGGGTGGTTAATAAAAGGTATTATTAACCTTTTGTAGCATGCTAAGCTAGTTGCTAGTTGTATACGTACAAGTTAGCCATGCACTGGCGCTAGTCTTATAAAAAAAAAAAAAAAATAAAGTTATTTTTTTTTGTTTGTTTATTTATATATATATACATCTTTGTAATTAAAAAAAAAAAAAAATAAATTAATATTTTTTTTTTGGAAAGTTTTTTTTGAAAGTTATGTTATGTTATGTTATAATATGTTTTAATTTTTAGTGTAAATAAAAATTAAAAGAAAGAAATGTTAACTTATTAAAAACTTAAGAGATATGAGAAATGTTTATGTATTATTCAATGTATATCTTGAAATAACATTGAATATCATAAAATTTTGACTTAATAAATTGTTATAAATTGTTTGTATGTAATTAATTAAAAGAAGATATTAATTCTTTGTAAATAACAACTCATTTATAGCTGTTAATAGGTTTATTAAAAGATGCAGTAAATTTTAACTTCAATTAAATATTATGCATCATAAGAAAACAGTATATATATATATATATAATAAAACGAATATATATACATAAACGTATACTTAGTTATACATGCTCTTTATTAATGTGTTTGCTTAATACTCTAGCAAAGTCATTAAACAGGCAATTAATAAATCAGAGGGATAAAAAGAATATAAGTTAAAACTCTAAATTTTCAAAAGTTAAAATTCATGAAATATGATGTATTTTAGGTCTATGAGACTTGTAGATGAGCATACCCAGTTAATATATATATATATATATATATATATATATATATATATATATATATATATTTATTTATTTATTTGTTTGTATTTTTTTTTTGAATGTTAATTATATATTAAATGATCAAATTAAAAAGAAATATGTCCCTCATAGTAAAAATAATGCATAACAAAATATATTTTAAAAGTGAATAGTGAAAAATACTAAAGAGTAATAAAATTATACATACAATGAAATATGCTTGAGAAATGAAATAAAAGTATATAATAAAAATGAGAATAAAAATATTAAAAGAGACAATATTTGTAATTATCATATTATATTTGCATCCGATATTTATTATATAAATGATTTATTAATTATTTAGTGAATTTTAGAAGATAGTGAATAATCAAATTAATAAAGAATATGTAATGCAATCCCTACGTAATTTATTAAATATAAATTAACTTTTAAGAAAAAGAGAAGATATTGAATTAATTAAAATACATAATATAAACTTACTTTATTTCATATAACTTTTAAAACCTAATAAAAAATAAATTTTAACTCAATATATTTTATTATTCTTTTATAATATAATTAAAAAATGATTTAATCATTAAAAAAAAACCTCTAAATAAAATTTATAAAATTCTAGGCATAAGTTGTTACACTATAATTATTAGTACCTAATTATATATAAAAATCAAGATATATCGAAACATCCTAATTTTTTATAAAATAAATTACATTTGTTCTCTTCAAAAAAATAAATTTGGGCAAAAAAAACTTCTTTTAATGCACATAATTAATAAAAGGTGTTATTAACCTTTTTTGAAATAATAGGAAATTATCCTGAAAAAAACAATATAGCTTTGCAAGTTCAGTACATATGAAATTAGTTAACTAAAAATAAAAAAAAAAAATTTTTTTTTCTTTTTGTTTTATTGATACAAATTTTTTTTGTTAATTTTATTTAATTTAATTTTAAAAAAAAAAAAGACTTTTTTTTATTATTTGGGATTATTTTTTTTGCTGGGAAATTAGGTTTCATTGAATTAATTTTTGAAACCATGAAAAATTAAATTCGAAGCTATAATAAAAAAAAACAAAATATATTTGTTTTTATTAGTGTTTAATTTTTACTTTTTTTTTAAATAATTTTAATAAATATAAAATTATTTGTTTATTTTAAGTAATAATTTTACATAATAATCTTAAGGATTATTCAAATATATAAAAAAATTAAAAATGTATTTTTATTAAATGCCTCTAAAAGAAAAATTTCTCAGTTATTAGTTAATAAAAGCTATTATTAACATTTTATAAAATAAACATAGATGCATACATATATAGAAGCATTCCAGTTAGTTATGTACTAACTCCAATAAAACACATACTAAACAGAATTACATGATCATCATAATGTTTCAAATGAAAATTTAAAAATTCATAAAAGATGAATTGTTTTAAGATTTTTGAATATTTCAAGTTGAAAATAATTTTTTTTTTTTTTTTATATACATATAATTATTTATTTTTTTTATTCTTTTTTTTTACACAATTATTTTATAATTTTTATAAAAACATTTGTTATAAAATTTTCAATAAGCATATATACGATAAGGGATAATATAAATAATAAAACTTTTAAATAACAAAAGTGGTGAAGTATTGAAAATATAAAATATTGCTGAAAGGCAATAAGAATATATGATTATACAATGAAATACTAAAAGAGAAAATATTCAAGTATATTATATTCGTGTTTATGTAAGATGCTTAGTGTATGTTATGAATATTTACACATTTAAATAATTAAGCATTTAATTAACTTTAAATTTTAACTTTCATATAATAGAAGTAATAAAACCCAACTAAATTAGTATAATCATTTATAATTGCTCTTTATTAATTTGTTTATTCAATACTCTAGCAAAGTCTTTGAATAGACAAGTAATAAATCAGTACTCTACAAAATTCATTAAATGAGTGATTAATAATTTACTTACATTCTATTTCATCTTATTGAAACTTTAAAAAAATAGATAACAATTTTTTATTGATCATATATATGTGCATAAATTTTTTTTTTAATATTTACTCTTAATTGTAAAAATGAAAATACAAACTTATTTTTAAAATAAAAATAAAATATTATGATAAAAAAAAAATTAATTTATCAAAATTATATTTCATCTCGGTTATATAATATCATCATATATTATTTGTATAATATTTTGTTATCTATGTGGTTTTTTCTTAATATTTTTTATACCAATTTTAAAGCATAAAGAATATGATGCATATTTAAACAAAGAATATAATAATTGAGCTCTATCCAAGATTTAGATGCATTTAATACGCTTAGAAATATACTATAGCGGCATATCTTTTTTTTTATTATTTCTTAATTATATCAGCATAATAATCTACACATAAAAAGAACACTATCTATATTCTAATACTATCACTCAATAGAAATGTACACTATTAACTCATAAAATTTGAAGTTTAAAGTATATTTTAGATTCATGAAGGTATTTATCTTTAAAATAGAGAATTTCTATATAAGTTCCTTACTGATAATTAATATAACTTCTACTCATCATTTGAAATAACTGAGAAATATGAAAGAACATATTGTCTGAAAAATGATGTGTATATGAATTGTAGGAAATTAGCTGTTTATGTGTCTTGTAGAGGGATTCTTCATAATATCTAAGAAAATCTTCAAGAATTATAACGTTTTCCTATTATAAGAGGAATAATTCATTCATAATCATATTAATAGGTTTAATGTCTCTGAAAACTGTATATCAAAGAAAAATATTCCACATTTAGTTAATAATTAATATGAAAATAATTCATTTATTCAATAGCCATTTTTCATTTCTCACAGAAATTGAAAACCTTTCCTATGATAATTTTGTAGATTCTATTTTTCCATTTCTCAAAGTATTCTATTACAGTAATTCCTTCAATACTCAAGAATATATTTTGATATGTATAAAAAAGAAAATTGGATTCTTAATTTTTATATTTTTTTCTTTTATACACATTATACTCATTACTTTTCTACAGCAATTAAAAGTTTATACTGTGTTCTAAAGTAAATATTTCTAGAAAGAAATGTCTATTAAATTCAAAAATAACTAATTAAAAAATGTTATTTTTAAAAATAAAGAAATTCATTTTTATAATTGCACATTCTGCATAAGCTTTTCTTTTTTAAGGATTTGAATATATATATAATGCATCTAAATAAAAAGGTTATACTAAAATTTTATAACTATTTAAAAAGGTGTAATGCACTTTCTAATTTATTCATTACATCGTAATAAAAAAATCTCAAAAAAACTTTAATACTCAAATATAATTTGATTAAAAGTAATATTTTAAAATAAAACACTTAAAAAAGGAGTTTTATAAAAGTATAATATTATTCTTTCATCTTATGCATATTACAAGAATATTATTAGAGCATATAAAAAATTCTTTTTTATATTTTGAAAGCAAAAAATTAAATTTTTTTTTAAATTTTGAAGATAGATATTTATCTAATAAAATAACTTATCGTAAAAAAAATTGCATATATAAAAAGGATACTCATAGTTACTTTATACAAATTGTTCATCCTTCATACTTTCAAGTAAATACATGAAGAGTTATTTATTATACAATGCACTATTGCAATGAATCAAAAATCATATTTAATTTTATATATAGAATATTATCAGTTACTTATAATGAAAAAAAATGTCATTCCGTAATAATTTTTGATCAATATTTTGCATAATTTGATTTATTCCATCATTTAAATTAAGAAATGCTATATTTTAAATACAATAAACTACCTTTTTCATTCTTCAAAAAATTTCTCTAATGTTTCTTTTCATAATAAAAATCGATATTCTTATGAAAAAAAAAGTATAAATAAAAAAATTTATATAGATGAAATAAAAATAAAAGTAATAAAAATACTAATAAATATTAACATTTAGATAAATGAGAAAAAATTAAAAGGAAATTTATAAGTACTTATATATATCCTTTCAATTATTGTTTAATTTCACAAAATTATATAAGTCATCCTGTATAAAAATATATAATAGTATATTTTTTAATATTATAAAAAGTAATATGTATATATTCTGTTAATTTCCCATTCAAAGGTTTCTGTAGAGTATTAAGCAAACAAATTAATGCCAAACACGTAATTTATTCTACTAATTTGTTTTACTATAAATATGACTTCGATATAAGTAAAAATTATATAATTACAATATATAGCATGAGATAAATCATTTATTTCAAATAATATATACAATACTTTAAATAAAAATATGTTAAATCAACATTTTTATTATTATAATTAGCTAATTTACAGGAGACACTTGACTAATTTAATAAAAAAATCCTAATTTTTATTAAAACGTAAATTTTCGTAATAAAAACTTTTGAATATATAAAAAATAACCTTTACTCATACAAATTAATAATATTCCATAAAAAAATAATTCTCTTCTCAATATAAAAAAATTAATGTTCTCTTCAAAAATATATTAAAATCTTTTTTCTTTGCTTTATTACTTATTTTATATATATTTATATATGACAATATTTTAATATAGTTTTTAAAATCTACTTTCAAATGTCTATTGTTTTAAATTTATAATATTATATTTAAAAAGATTAATAATATTCCTTACTCATCAATATACGATGTAAGTATTTTTCATTATAGTAAACAACTATTGCTTTACCTTCTATAAGAATTTTCTAAAACATAATAATAAAATCTATTCTAAGCGTTGATTTAAAAAAAATAATTGTTTAATTATTTTTACAAAAAATTCATCATACGTATGTAAAACTTACACAAAAAAAAAAAAAATTTCTATAATTTTAAATACTATCCTTTAATAATTTTATTAATTTATATTATCTAAATAATTTAATATAGCATAAAAATAAAAAAAAAGTGTGGAAAATAATATGAAAAATAAATAAATTATATAAAAACAAAATGAAAAAAAAGAATTTAATTTTTCCTAATTTTTTAAATTACTAGTATTCAAAGAAAAAAGGATTTTAAAATAAAATACCTTAGAGATGTTGATACAGTTCCTGATATTTTACTATATATAAATTGGAGAATATTGTACAAAATAAGTTTTTTTATTCAAAAATTTGCCTGTGCAATAAAAAAATTAAATCCACAAAATAGTTCTATATATCTGATAAAAAATCAAATCATATTAAAAGTTCATGCTAATCTAAAGAAAAGAGTAAAATAAATTTTTTATTCCTGTAAATCATAAGGTTTTTGTATGTATGATCAACTATACACATCATAAGCATAATTATATAATTAATGGTAGCCATATTTATATATTTTATGGAAAAATACTTCAAATATTATGAAAATAATAAGTTCATATACTTTGTGGGAGATGCAATTTTTGTATTCTTCAAGAAGATAACATGGCTTCTATAAAAATAATTTATAATTTTTTTTAAAATTAATTTTTTGTATATACTTTAAATTTGCTATTTTTATTCGATTACAGCTTTCATCTAATCTTGCATTTATTTTTATATGATTCATCACATTTATATAACTTTTGATTGTCTTTTATAATAATTCATAGCCTCTAAATATGAATTCCTCTTAATAAAACAACATATATTTTCCAATTTACCCATTTTATAAATATTCATTTTTCTTGATTTATTTCTGTATCTTCCTTCTTGGAATTAATTATAAGATTTTTTAAAAATTCTTCGAAATTTTCTTCATATTTTTTATCATCACCAGTCACATAATCAATAACAGAAGTATTTTCTTTTGCCAATAATACTGTACTTACATATTGACCTCCTATAATCATCTTATTAATTATTTCACCTATTCCTTGACCTTCCACTTCTTAAAAAAAAAAGAAAAAACGTAAATAAAAGTGTATATATGCATGTATTTTTAAGCAATTTTTTTTTTCGTTGTCTTAAGTATTTATATTTTTATCCTATACATTAAAATATTTTTTTTCTCCGATTTTTTATAATTGTAAATTAATTTTTTATATTGTGATATTTCATTAGAGTAATTAATATTAAATATACACGTAAATACACATACATATATTTTTTTTTTGTTTATTAATAAAGATTCAATTGTGTAAAATATTGGACTAAAAAATTACAGTTATATAAAATATTTATTTTTATGAAATAAAACTATATTTTCTATTATTAACTAACCATTTTCAAATTCCTCCAAATTTCTTATAATTATTTTGTGATACTTTAATTTTCCCAATGTCATTGAGCTTTTAAAATTTATTACTTCATTTAAGTAGCAAAAATTTTTATATACAGCATTTAAATAATTTAAAAAAAATGCACATGCAATTATATAGAATAAAATGATTTTCATTTTTACTAAAAAATGCATCATAAAATATCTAATACAATTTTTTTTTTTTTTTAATTTTTAGAATTCTTGTAATAAACTAATATAAAATATATTTAAAAAATATATTTTATATTATTAAAAAATTAAAATATTCATATAATTCTTTTCTACTATATTCATATAATTTTATTATAATAAATATGCATGTGCTTTTAAATTTTTAAATTTTAACTATTTAATACTTATAGATAACTTTTTTTTTTTTTTTTTTCATTAAATTATTATATTTAAATAATTTAATAAATACAAAATATATTTTTTTTTTTATTTATTAATCTAAAAATTCACGTAAAAAAATAAATTGATAATTTAAAAAATATCACCATATTAAAGGTAAATGTTTAGTTTTAATTAAATTTATAATAAATGATATATAGTTGTGTTAGTATTTATAATATTTTCTATAAGTACAGATATATATTTTATCTATTGTAATATATATTACATTAATTGGAAATTTTTTCATATATAGTGCATCAACTTGTTTTATTGATTCTGCAACTTTGATTAAATGTTCATTATTCTTTAATGTAACGTTGTATATAGAACATCAAATTTAATACATTTAGTTTCAACATGTAGCTAAAATAGAAAAAGCTATCTAATTTTATCTAAGTTAGAATTGCATGTAATCGTATAATGAAGAGTTTTAGTAAAAATAAATTAAGTGCAGATAAAAATAAAATATAAAAAAATTCATATATATTGTCTTGTTAACGTTTCAAGCACTCTTTAATAATAAATTTTTATATTGATCATTAGATTTTAAATAAAAGTATATAAACATTAAGCAAAAATAAAATTCATATATTTTATAAAAAAAGAAGTTATTTAATGTAAGCATAAAAAAATATCTAAGTTAAAATAACTAATGAAGCTTATTTATTTTTCTAAAACAATAACATATATATTAAAAATTATGGCATTTAAATTTAGAAAATTTAAACAAAAAAATGTTTAAAAATAATTTAAAAAAGAAAGTAAAATTTTTAATCTAAAATAAAAATACTCTTATTGTGTTTTCTCACATACAACAAATTCAAAAGCTCCTTATTTTAAATATGTAAAGTAATTAAAATATATTATTTGAAGTTAAAATTAATATATTCAAAAAAGAAACTTCATTGGAATTTCTTAGAATTCTAAAACATTAATATTTTTACATAAATTTTTTCAGTAAAAAAATCCTTAATAATAATTAATGCATGCTTTATACAATTAAACTTTTTTTAATTGTATACTTATTAGCTAAATATGGTATTAAAATTTTAATTTGTAGTAGTTGTAGAATTCTTTTTTTTTTTAATGATGATCAATTTATATAGAAATAATTTATTTCTATCATATATTTTCTTTTTTTTTTTACTCCTTTAAATCATCTTATTATAATAAAGAATATTATCTTTTTCTATCATTTAAACAAGTTGAAATATTAATAAATATGTTGACTATTACAATTATATTATTTATATGTCTATGACATATTTACTATTTATTTGAAAAATATGTATTTTTTTCTATTTATGTATAATTAAAAAAAAGTTATATTTAATATTTCATTAACGGTTTTATCAAAAGATATTAAATTGACATGAAAATGTCTTTTTCACCCATATAATCAAGATACAAATAAAATTTTACATATATTTTATTCTCCTTAATTTTTATTAAAAAATCCTTAAATATCTTTAATATTTTTAAATAATCTATTCAGCTATTAACTTCCTTACAAAAAAAAAAAAAAAAAAAAAAAAAAAAAAAAAAAAGTAATAAAAATATATTCAAAGTGAATTATTAAGATGTTACAAGACATAATGAAAAAAAATAATAATTTGGAATATAATAATTAAAAAATTTTAAAAAATATGAATTTAAGTAAAAAAAATTCAAAAAAATATATTTTCATTATTAAAATTATCTTCATTTTTGTTAAACTTAAAAATATATATATTTGAAAGTAAAATATATTTAAAAATTAAAGACTTATACATCTATAATAAAAAAAGTTAAATGCTTAATACTACTATTATTTAATTATCTAGTTTTGTAATATAAAAATATAAATTTTTAATTTTATAAATTAAATAAAAAATATATTTATTAGATTAAGCAAAAAATTTTCTATATGCATATATGCACACTAAAAAATTCATAGTACTTATAAATATAATTAATATCACATTACTATTACGTAATAGAACAGTATATATTAGTATCTCAGACAAAAAGAATCTATATCTGTGGAAATTTTTTATTAATTAAAACACTGAATTTTATTAAGAGTTTCAGTGAATTTTAAAAAAATTATTTAATTTAAAAAGAAATACTTGTATATCATAATATCAAAAGGCTAAAAAAAAAAAAAAAAAAAAAAAAGCACAAATATTGAAATTTTTTTACATTAAATATATATGTATAGGATAATTAATTACTAGTTAAAAAAAAAATGTTATTAACTTTTTATGGAATAATTACTGGTAATTTATATGGAAATAGCCAATTATCCATGTACAGTCACTAGTTAAAAAGTTATTTTTTTTTTTTTTTTGTAATAAATAGTAATAAATTTTTTTTGGAATAAAAAATTTGGTTGCCAAATTTAATTTTTGAACAATAAAAGTTTGGATTCGAGTTTTAAAAAGAAACACATGAAGGATTTTGTTTTTATTAGTATTTAATTTTTATGTATTTTTGAAGGATCATTAATAACTATAATTTAAATTTATTTATGCGTTTTAATTAATTATTATTTTTTTTTTTTACATAATCAATAATTTTAATGAAGATTTAAATTTTTAATAATAATAATAAGGATCATTTGAAGTAAATAAATGACTCTAAAACATCAAATACTCAATTATATGAAATAAATATATAAAGTTTACATATTTGTTACATAAATCTAGTTCTACAACAATTAAAACTAGTAAAGACATCTCTACATGCTCTTTATTAATTTATTCAATACCCTAGTAAAATATATGAACACCTAATTAATAAATCAATAACATATATATTGAATAAAATGGCAGTTTTTGAAATTATCACAAATACATATTATTTCATTTCAATTTCATAATATACTAGCTTTTTATGAAAATATACTAAAGTAATAACTGAATAATATCGCTAATTATATGTAAAATAAAGTTTAAACAATACTGTAATAATGATTGAATAAAATTTATAATATTTTCTTAAATATTAAATATAAAGTTTAAATTATTTTATTTATATTATATCCTTTTATATATTTATTTTATTTATTTTTTTTTTTTTAATATTTCGTTTTCTTTCAAAAATAATTAGAATTCTGTCATAATGAAAGTATATTTTTTATTCGTTAAAATTATTCACTATTAACAATAAGAAAAAAATTTTGTAACTTTGAAATAAAAAGAAAGAATTAATACCCTTTTATGAATTTTATAATTACACATATCTATCAAAATATAAAATCCTTATTCCTATAAGAAAAAGATAATATACAGTCACTACTCGTTGCGGATAAAAAAATAAGTTTAAAAAATAACATTGCTTTAACTTAAATTAATAATGAAATGAAATAAATACAACAAATTTAAAAATAAAAGAATAATTAATAATATAATACGAATTATTTAGGAATCACTTTTTTTTCTTCCAGTAAAAAATTAATAAAATGTATGAATGCATTTTATTTCATTGATACTATATCTATTATTTTTTTCTTTTTTTTTTATATTTAAATATCAATAACATATATTATCAACGAAATTATCCATACATTTATAACTACAAGTTCATTTTATATATGATAATAATATAATTCAAAATAGTTAACTCTTTTAATTATAAAGGGTTCAATATTGTATCAGTAATGAATCTTTCAACACAATCAATTTTAGATTCGATTCCTAAATATAATTGTTCTTATTGGTTTTTGATAGAACTTATATTGTTTTAAGATTATATACATATGAAGAAGCTCACTCTTTCTTATTTACATTTAAAAATAAACGCATATAAGGAAAAATCAAACCTTTCATTGAAACTAAAATATGGAATACTTTTACGACTTAACATAAATTATATACAGCCTATATTTTTGATATATTTTCTTTGTTGTATAATCTCAATTTACATATATTCTTTATATATTTTTTTGATATGGCAAAAGATTCATTTAACAATTCTAACAAGTGGATTAAATGGATGTTATAATTTATAATATTCAATGATTCTTAAGGTAATTTTTGGGAAATTCCATATTTACTAAATGAAGTTTCACAAAATATTTCTTTATAACATTATTTTGTATATAATGCTTTAAAATATATATTATAAATCATTTTTTTTTTTTTTTTAATAATAATATTTAAAATATACTTATTTATCCTTAGTATTTTGTTTCTGTTTTTCTACTTGCCTATTAAAATAAGTTCTCAATCTTTTTAGGTTCGGAGTTACAGTGTAAATAAACAAAATATGAGATATGAGAACTTAAAAAATTAAGTGAAAAATTGCCAATATAAAAAAATAAATTATAAAATTTTTCTTTTTGGTACTTTTAAAAAAAAAACTTAATCCAGGATGTAATTTTTATTTTTTATTTTTTAAATTTTATGTTAAGAATATATTTTTTATATACAACAAAAAAAAATTATATAAGCATACGTATTTCGATTTAAATAAATATTTTTCTTTGTATATAATTTCATTGGTGATATATACAAATTTATATATTTTTTTTTTTTTTATCACATGTATATATAATAGAAAAAATAAAAATACTAAAGTGAATTATATTTCTTAAAAGTGCAACATTTATATTTTTGTATAAAATGATTATTATATATTACGTTAATACTTTTTTAAAGCTTAAATATTTTTAGAGTAGGAATAAAAATATAAAAATAGAATATTTTTATTAGAGACATAACTTTTGTATTTTCATAAACTTTTTATTATGTATTACAAGGGCAATGTGAGACAAAAATTACTTATTTTTAAAGGATTGATCATTTTTAAACTTTATTTTTTTTTAATTTATCATAGAAATATTAATAAATACAATAAACTTAGTAGAAACTCCTTTTCTCATTATCAAAATGTTTGCTCAATTCCCAGTAAAAGTATTGAACTGGCTATTCATAAATTACTCTTTTAAAAACTATACATCCTATTGCCTCAAATAGTAAATATATTTATCATATATTGATTTTATAGGAAAAAAATCTTAAAATATGAATTATCTTTATTTCAAAACTAAGATTTTTGAATGTTTATTTCCTCCCTATATATGCTTAAATATACTCTTACTTTAATTATATTTTAGTTAATTCATCCTTTCATAAAATGCTTTTATAGAAATATATTTATGCCATTTAACTATATTACTAGGCACTTATCTGGTGCTACACTTCTAGATCCATTGTATTTACTTTAAAAATTTTTAACTTATTTATATATTGAACTCCCCAAATGGGCACTTTCTTCTGTATAATAATTTCTTTTAAATCATAGAAAGTGTTCAATAAATTATACTTTCTATAAGCCATGAATTTATCTTATATATAAAATTTTATTTTTTTCTTCTTCAAATAGTTCAAGTTTTTCTAGTTCACATGCCACATAATACGATATATTTTTTTTAGTGTATACAATATGCTTCCCTCTGTAATTATTCGAAATGATAATTACAATTAAAATTTTTTTGCTCTAAATTAATTAATACTTTCAACTTTCCTTTTCTCTCAATGCATTTATTTACCTTAAACAGTTCCTTAATTATTAAATATTTTAATATTTTTATTTTTATTTCTCTTTATAATCATAATTTTATCTACATTGATTGTTTTCATATTTTTTACTAGTAAGTTCTATGCTTCTGCCAATATTTTCTTTAAATTTTTTTTATTTTTTTTAATTCTTCCACTTTATTATTGTAATATTAGAACATTTTTTTTAAAAACCTACTTTGACTATTTGAACTTTTTCGTAATTATGTTTTACGAAAATAAAAATTTATTATCTTATAATTTTATCTAATTTTCAATATTCTCTTTCAATTTAATAAATTAAATATAACCTTTTTATTATTTTTTTAGTTAATTCCTTTAAATTTTTCATTTCATGTGTTTAAAAATCTTAAGAATCAACGTGATAATTATATAATAAATTATGGAACTTAATATTCTTTCATTTCCACTGCATATAATTATTTCTTCAAATATCTTGTTAATTTTTATAGTATTTAAAAATTTTAATAACTAATAATTACTTAAAAAAAAATACAATGTTTATCAATACTTACTAATCATAAGTCGTTCTTAACTTAATATTTATATTAAACCCTAAACCCACTAAACATAAATACTGGAAAATATTATATAAAATTTCGTCAACAAAAAAAATACAAAATTAAAATCATTTAAATTAAATAACTTGCATCTTTCTGGTATATTAGATTATACCATTTATTTTAATATTTAATAATGATAGTGAAAAAAAAGAAAAAAAAAATGAATATAACAAATTTAGTTTTTTTTTTAGGTTTAACCAATTTATATACATAGATAAATGTAATACTATTTATATTTATCATATTTTTTATGGAAATGTGTTAAGTCCATAAATGGAGTTTTATTTAAAGTATTAAAGAAAAGAAACAAATACATTAATATTAAAAATACATCTACGCAATGTACTATTAGTTTTTTTATAGTACATATTTTTAAAATAAGGTTTATATGTCTTAGACTTAAATTTAATATTACTTGGCATTTATTCTATTAATTCTTCCATGAAACCTTTTGGAAATTAAAATAACTAAAATAATTCGACTAAACTTTTCTAATAAAAAAAAAGTATTTTTTTTTAATTTTTTTATAATAAAACTTTTTATATATCTCTTTTTTATCCGTATAAATTATTTGTGTGTTTTTTTTTTTTTTTAATTCTTTAAAACTGAAATATATAATATTTAATATTTAAAATACAGAATTTTATCCATTAATTTATCTCTAATAAAATATAACTTTCTTTATAGGTAATTTAAAGCATATTTAAGTGAAATTTATTCGATAGAATATTTTTTTGAATTCATTATATTATTTTATATTGTATAAAATATCATAATTTTCATTATTTCTTTTTCTTTTACTTTTTTATTTAAACTAGGAAAACTTTCTTTTAACTCAATATATTTACTCAAGATTAAAGAATAGTCTGATAAAATTAAAAACCATTGATTAAAAAATAAAATTTTATATTATATAAAAATTATAACTTAATATAGAATGTAATACTGTCTCAAATAATATTATAACTCATGAAAATAGCATTCAAGAAAGTATAAAAACCTTCAAAACATACTAAATAAAAGTACAAATAAGTTCACTCTTTTTATTAACATTACTGTTTATTCCTTTTAATTCAGATGCACCAATGTACTTATAAAGGGAAATTAATTTTAAAAATTGTGTTTTTTTTTTTTTTTATTATGACTATTTAAATTAAAATTTAAGAGTATTAAAAAAATATATTTTATTAAAAAATTAGTAATTTAAATATTATCATATTTTCTATGCATAATATCTTTAAAGTATCTTAGTAGCAAAATCAAAACTAAGGATAGATGGCATTGAAAAATTCAAAAAATAGTATGTAATTACTAACGTTAAATATAGAAAAAGAATTAATAATCTAATTAATTGACGGTTAAATGATGAAAATCATTAAAAGAATAAATGAGAGAACAATATAAAGAATATGAGAGGGAATGAAACGAATCCAAATCTAAATAATAATGAGTATGTTTGAAGAAACTAAATAGATATATGAGTACTGTAAGAATTTATTTAAAAAAAAAATTTTTTTTTTTATTTATATGTATTTACATAAATTTCTTTACATGATATTTTTTATAATAAATTATATTGATTTATAATTTTAATATATTTTTTTTTCTTATCTAAATTATCATTTCATTGGTATAATGAAAATTCATTCTTAAATAATATATAATTTTTATTCATTGCTATAAAAAATATGTGTAAGGTGAAAACCTTAATAATATTCCAAAAAAACTATTTTATTTGTATTGCACATATATGTATACATTTATTTATACAGGTGTAAAATAAACTTTAACATTTATGGAATTTATTATATGCTCTTATAATTCTTGAAAAATTATATAACTAATAGATTTATTATAAATAAGTGAACCTATAATTTTGAATTGCAAAATGCAAATATATTTTCTTAAATATTATGTGTGTATAACCATTTCTTTACATAATTTTTAATAATTCAAAGTAATATTTTTTTATAATACTTAAAAATATTATATATCAATATATTTTTTTTTTATCCTATTATCATAAGATAAAAATTAAATGTTCTTTTTTTTTCGGAAAAGGTTGATCTCAGATAAATGGAATCACTAACGTATGTATATTTCCGCTCATCAGAAAGTGACTTCTATTAACAGTATTGTTAGTTCATATTTATTAGACTTTGAATATTGTTTGAATGTCATTTACTTTATTTATTAAATATATATAAGTAGATGGGTTAATAACGCATTTTATTAACTAGGTATTATATATATAAAATTAAAATAATTTTTATATTTACAACTTTCATTATACTTTTAATTCATACCTTTTATATTTAAGAGTATAAATATATCTCAACTTCAATTTCCTAGACTTGTTCATTATTAATACAAGCTTTGTAGACAAATATATTTTTTATCTGTGCTTTATAAAATGTAATGATATCTTCATAAATTATATATGATAGTTACGAAATTATTATTAAAGATAATTCAAGTAAAAAAGTTAGGATATTTCAAGATCATTATTCTTATTAAAGTATTTTTCTTCTATCTTATAATTATTTGTTTAGAATGCTATAATTTACTCTAAAAAAATGTCCCATCCTTTTATTCTTAGAATAATAAATTAGGAGCTTTTAATAAGAACATTTTTCATCTAAAAAAAAGTAGAACATAAATAAATATAAAAAATTGGATTGAATAGATGACTTCATTTTTTATGTGAGTCTTAATTTGTAATATATTTTAAATAAATCTTTTTAAAGTTAACTGCTAATTTTCTGAAAAAGATAATTTTAACATTAAATAATAAATATGAAATTGCAGCACTTTTGAAATAGAATGTGTTCCTTAATTGTTATTTTAACATATTTTTAACTTCACAACACTCGTTTAACAAGATAAAAATAAACAATCATATAATTTTGAACATTTATCTCTCTTCATAATAACTTAGAAAACTATATTCCTTATTTCCCTCCTAAATACAATACATATCAATTTCTCTTTAAGAAAATAAACTGTGATTTTCTGTTATCATGGAAAATATATTTTTATAACAAAAGATTAAATATTAATATGCCTAAAAATTTATTGGAAATCAGTGAGACCAAAATGTTTAAATGCATTTCTTATTTGCTGTATATTATCAAACTATTAATATTGCTTAAATATAAAATGCTGCTTCATTTTTATTCCTTTGATAAATATAGCAATCTTCATAATTAAAATATATATTGTAAATGGCATTATTATAGAAATTATAATGGTAAGTCCCAGTGTAGTCTGTACTTATATTCAGTAATGTTAATTTTATGGTAGTATTTCTATATTTAATTTAACCATTATATTGTTCGTATTAATTATTTATCATTGCTAATTCATTACTCTTAAAACTATACCAACTTTTTTTCTCATTACTATATTTCAATTTCTCTTATTATAATTATCATTATTAAATAGAAATATATAACGTTGATAAAAATTAACATTATCATTCCTATATGATAAATCATCTTCATTTTTTTTTTTTTCGGTTATTATTTTTACTTTAATTATCCATTTTATTTATGAATGTCTTCATGTGTATGATTTCAATTTTATTTTTTTCGTTATTGAAGTATAAATACCACAACGTGTTACTACTATATAGATTTGTCACTAAAATTAAAAAAAATTTCTAAATATGAATGTTACACATTGAATTATTATCTATTCTTCTTTTTTATAATTATAAAAAATTTCTTCAATATTATTTTTATTATCATTTTAGAATAATATTAATCACATGACAACAAAAACCTGATGAAATTTAAATTAACAGTGGTTATCATACAATTTATTTTAATTTGCTTCATATTATCTTATTTAAAGGAAAAATAATATATCATGATGTACATCATATGTAATTTTTTGGAATAATTCTCACATCTATGCTAATTTTTGTGATTGCTTAATTTATCTGTATACTTTTTTTTTTTTTTTTATGTTAATTTCAGAGTTGTTTGTTATTATAAACTTTTCCATTTTTACCAAAATAAAATCTTATTCTTATTTATTTTTTTCATAATTTTCTCAATTTAAAGAAAAAAAAAACTTCATATATTCAACATAAAACACAACAAATAAATTAGAATAATTCTGGTGTAATTTATCATATATGTATTTGTGCAGTTAGTAAAACTTTTTTTTAATAGTTTGCAATGATCTGTTAAGTTTTTAATATTATATCAATAGCCAAAAAATAAATATTAGTTTAATAAGAAATAGTTATCCTTTATTTTTTAATTTCTATGGCTTATGTAGGGTGATGAGTTTTCGTAAGTATTTTTTTTTTTTTTTTCTATATACAAATATGGAATAATTATTATTTCATGAATTTTAAATGCCATTACAATTTATTCACCCATTCATCATCAAATATATCATTTAAAATTTATATATATATATATATATAAACAAAACAAAACAAAAAAATACTTGGTATATTTAAGTTTTATTTATTATTATTGTAACAATATAACTATAAACATAAAGCATATTCTAAGTCTTACAAAAGTGTTATAAAATTTTCCATTGAATACTCAATATTTGTAATTTTATAAATAACTCACATATTTTTAAAGGTTTTTTTTTTTTTTTATTATATGTTTTAATACATATAAATACATGTCAAAAAATAAATTCATTCCCACTTTTTTTATTATTTTTCAAATATATTTAATTTTATATATGTGTGTATTTCATTCTCTTTTATGTATATTTTTAAAAATTTTTTTATAGAATAACTACTTTTATACTGGCTCCTAATTGAACATGGTTTCTCTTCTTTTCTAACACATTACTATTATTTAAGATATATAAATATTTTTCTACTTCCGAAGTATGGCCATTAATTATTTTTTCTTAGAACGAAAAAAATTGATATTGTTTTCATGTTTAAAATAAATCTTTGCTTTATATTCCTCGAAGATAAATCAATAATACAACACTTTTTATACTTTTCATATTCAGAATTTTTATAGTAACATTTTCAAATATAATCATAAATAAAATGGTATCATAATCAATAATAAAAATAAACAAATCTAAATCAAATAATTCAAATATCTTAAAAACGGAAATCAAAAATATTGAAAGACATAGTACGAAGTGATAAGTCAAAAACTCGAAAACAACTATTTTTAAATTAATTAAACAGAAAAAAATAGACTATAAAAATAAATATTTCTTAATTTAGTAAAAAATGTAAATTAAGAACTGCTCTAAAAAAAAAAAAAAAAAAATACAATATTGTAGAAAATACATCTATTATCTATTTCATTAAGTTATCTTAATATTTTTCTTAACAGAGATGTCTCTAATATGTCTAAAGTCATAATTGAGATGTCTCTAAGATGTCTAAATTCATAACTGAGATGTCTTTAACATATATAAATTTAAAATCATTAATCTTTCATGTATCATCACATCTTATGTCACATATAAATTAAATTGCATGTTTTCAAAAAAAAATTTCCTTCATAATTGAGTTACTACATTTATAAATTGGTTTATTAAATTACCTGTTCACTTTTAAATTGAACTCATAAGTTAAACTTAATTATTTACTTATGGCAATTATTCATATTTTAACACACAGTGTTAACATAAAAATAAACACTTTTATGCTGTATGAATACAAAATATTTCTAATAAAAATATTACACCCTATTGTTTTCATTTTTCGTGCCATATCAAGATAATTCATAATAAGCTGTATCACAAAAAAAAAATACTCATTTTTTTTTTTTTTCTTGTAACCATTAACTTTAGCTGTATAGTTGGTTTACACTCTTGAACATTTCGTGTACGTCGTTGATACCATTTAAACTTCGTAAAGTTACTTATGTACATAAAAAGATTAATAACCAAATTTATAAACAATATATAAATGATCTTTAAAAAAATTAAAATAAAAAAAAGGATTTAAAATAATTATTGTTATTTTTACAATAGTAATTTTTAAATAAAAAAAAATTGTTTTTTTCTTAAACTAAATACAGTAATATTATGTAAAAATAACCACAGTACTTTATATTACACTGAAAAAAATTAAAAAAAGAATTTTTATTAATGTAGGATTTTTTCCAATTCAGAAATAAAACAACCAAATATGGAATCCTTAACTAGTAGTTCTTTAAATGATAGTCAAAGTATTAAGGAGCAAGTTAAAACTCTTGTTGATAAACTTTTACTAGTAGGAAAAATTGAATCAGATAATTGCAACAAATTACTTCAGTTATATGCTCCTCAATCAGCATGTGAAAATATTTTGAGAAATGTTGCATATATGTGTATGGCTACCTTATTTTTATCTTTTATGATGATGCTTTTGGGAACTATAAGAAACGTATGAAAAAATTCACACTTTTAAATTTAAGCATTTTCTCTATTTTTTTTAATTATTTATTTAAATTAGAATTCCGCAAATATAAAATAAAAAAAAAAAATTTTAGAAATCCATTTTTTTTATTTATACTATAGAATCCAAAATATAGGGAAAGAGGGTATAGGTGTTTTTGCTATAATAAAAATGATACATCCGATGAGGAGGATGAAGAGGATGAAGAAGATGATGAATATGAAAAACATGATGAATATGAAGAGTATAATGAGATTGGTGAACCATAATGATAATGTAAATAACATCTATCATTTATATATGTGATTTAAGAAATTTTATCTTAAAAATATGAATTTTATATATTTTTTGATGTAACATATATTTATTATTATCCATACAAATAGAATTTGTGATCAACTTTCTGATATTTAATTTCTAGTTTAGGGTATGTGGTTTATTTAGGTTATATTCTTTTTTTTTTTTTATGCTTTCTCTCATCAAGGTATTGTTAATCATTTTTTCTTTAAGAACTACTCTTATACTATGTAGGATTGAACTTTTTCTTTCTATATTTAATTTTTTTTTTTTTTTGGTACGAAATAAACATTATATCAAAGATAAATTTGTTTGAAGAAATGTAATTTTCCTTGAATTCGTAAGATTTTTACATGTTATTGACAAATTTTATTGTATATGTATTCTTTTAGTTACTTATTTAGATTTTATATTTATGAAAATCTCATTTAATAATAATTTAAAGAGATAAACATTTTATCTGTAGTTAAAAAAAACATCTATCATTGTAAACTATAAGTTTTAGAAAATTTTTAAAATATCCTTACCACATATTTTTTCTACATAGTCTTGAATATCTCTTATTTTATTCACACTTTATAATTAAGAAAATAAAAAACACGTTATGCTAATTCTTTAAGTTTTTTCTTTAATAAGTTAATCAAATATTTCATATACATATTTTAAGTATTATAAAAACTCAAGATTAACTTTATTAAGTCTACTGAAGGGATTTTAATCTTACTTTTATATTCTTAGATAAAATTCCATTTAACTATTATGTTTAATTGAATATTATTCACTCATAAACTCCGTTATTTTTTAAAAAATACTTAAAACTTTTTTTTAATAGTTTCGAATTCAAATAAAGAAATAACTATTTATATATTTCAATTTATTATATACTTTCATGGATTCTTCATAAATTGAAGTATCACTTATATTAGAAAAAGTGTTAATCCTTCGTATAAAATTCGTATTTTACATTTAAAATATAAACGATATAATGTTTAAATTGTAGCACACATAAATAACTTATTTTTAATAATTCAAATATATATTTATATTAATAAATATAATGAGTTTTAATATCCATTTATATAAATAAAATTTTTCTATTTCTTCTTTAATAAATATTAATGACTTATCCTCATTTCTAATTATATTAGAAAAAATTATTATAAACATATGTGATAAATTGAGTATTTTTTATTATATATTCTTTATATTATATGAAATGTAAATTAAATCCAAGATAAATACCCTTTATATAAAAACATATAAAGTTTAAGATTCTTTAATAATATTAAATTCTTCTTTAGTTAATAAGAACAACTAAGAGAATTTAAAATTTTTTCATTTCTCCTTCTTCTAATGCTATTCCTATACTTAATTACCCATATTCAAATTCTAAATTATAAGTAAAAATAAAAAATACTATATGTATATAAATATAAAACGGCTAATTTAGTGAAATAAAAGTATAAATACATATTTCTACAAAAAAAAAAAAAAAAAGTAAAGCATAAAACATTAATTTTTATTATATTATTTTTTTAAAAAATGTAAAAAATAATAAAACAAAAATTATAGTCACTAATTTCATAAAATTAGTACTTTTATAAAAATTTTTTTTTAAATCTTTGATTTTTATATTTTAGATTACTAATATTAGTAATCAAAACATTTTCATTTAATATTTTTCTTAAATTGTTATTTTTGTATAATTATAAATTAATTAACCGTTTACATAAAGGAAAAAAAAAAAAAAAAAACAATCCGATTACAATAATCAAAATGGCAATAAAAAAAATTTTAAAATAAAAGAAATTTATATAAAGATTAAAAATATCACACAATGAAATTGTGGAAAAATAATATCTTCACAAAAATTAAAAAAATAAAAAAACTGAAAAAAAATGCATGTTATTAATTATATTAACAATATTTTATAATTAAGCATAATTACTTTACAATGCTTTTAGAATTAATAAGAAAAACTAAATTAAAACTGAGAACATAAAATAAAAAATGGTTTTATTCGAGAGAAAAAAAGAGTCTAAAATGTTATTTGTTTAATATTATTAATAAATATTTCTTTGTGATAAGTTGCTATAACTCTCAAAATTTCATTAATACTTTCATCATTAACTTTAACATGAAATGGGACCGACAAATATAAATGGTATAAATTTGTTTTAATACAGTAAAATTTTTCATATTCACTTTCTATGTATATTTGTGCCGGTAATTTAGAATCTCTTAATATGTCATCACATTTTTGGTATACTCTAAAAATTCTTTTTATTTTATCATAGTTAATTTTAGAACTATAATATTGTTTTAAATATGGAATATAATAACATAAATGAATAATGTCTATACCACGAATTTCTGGAAGTATAAATGGAGAATTATTTGAAGCTTTTATGATTTCATCATAACATCCTGTACTGATCAACATCTAAAAAAAAATAAATTTATAAAAATGAATTTTTATTATAATTTGAAACCTTCAAAAAAGCACTTATCCATACTAATTTTTTGTCATTATACATGTGCATTTTATTATTTTTAATCTTTTTAGCTAACCGATTCAATCATAGAAGTATGTCTAGAAAGATAAAAAAAATCTCGAGATGATGCATAAGAGCATATGTAAACACAGCAGATCTTTTTTTTTATATAATTAATATAAGCATATAAAAATAAGCTTCAAACAAAAAAAAAAGGAAAAAACAAATGTGATTAAATGAATATAAGAGAAAAAAATTTTATATGATTACAAAATAGTTTTTTGTGTTTGAACAAATTAATAATACATATATAAGAATATTATTAAAATATTATAATAAAATTTTTTTTTTTAGTAATTTTAGTACTTTGGATTGTAAATGGGTAAGCAAATAGGTGTCCATGATTCTGCATTTTTAAAAGATTTCATTGATGTTATCATATTTATAAGAATAATTATATCCATTGAATAAATGGTATATTTAGATATTGATAAACCTATAATTTTATCATTTATAATTAAGAATGATAATAAAACATTATTAATTTTGAAGCTTGAAATCCAATTATGTATTTTATTACGATATTCCTGTTTTAAAGGTAAAGGCTCAAATCCGTCAAAAATTGAATACATATTTTTAGAACATGATGATATTAAATTACTTATAAGTAAATCAGCGCCATCCAACAAATACCTTATGTCAAAAGATGGTTTTATTTGAAAAGATTTGTCAATGCTCTTTGTTAATAATGATATAATTTGAAAATAGATATAATTTAAAATATTCAAGATATAATTATTACTTTCATTAACTTTAGAAATGCATACTAAATATAAAACCCCCTTATCTAAATAAACTACTTTAGTATTTTTACTTATAATGTATTTTAATGTATTTTTTGTATTATGTTCATTGATTTTTTTATTTACTTTATTATCTCTGTTTATATGTGAGAAAGAAAAAGATTCAATTTTAGATATAATAGCAAGTAATGTTCCATAAAAACTTGTTAAATTTTCTTCATTTCCATATCTCGTAAAAACTGGCTTTCCTGAATATGTAAAAATAAAAAAATGCCTTTTATGCTTATACCATAATGGATTTGTTTGATCTTCATTAACCCTTTTTTTCTTCAATAAAAAATTTGAATTATTTATATTACCTTGAAAATCATTTTCGGGATAATTTAGAATATCAATTTTATTAGATTTTTCATTTTCTATATCTTTATTTTGTTCTTTCATATTACTTTTTTCATGTAAATTTGATTTTTCAATGATTATTTCTTCATTATTAATATTTATGTTGGTTCCTTTATTAGAATTTTTTAAATCATTTATTAATGATTCATCTTTCAGTAATTTCTCTTTTTCAATTTCATTCACATTTTCTTTGTCTTGCTTTTTATTTTTTTCTTCTTCCTCTTCCACTTTTTTTTTTTGCTTTAAATCATCAATGTTAATTGAGTCATTTTTTCCATCATATAAAAATTTTTTTTTCTCTTCCGATATGAAATTTACCACACCATTATTTGGTGTATTTTTAGTAGATAAAAAATTATCCTGAAGTTTGATACTTTGTCCATTTAAGTTTTCATTTGTATTTAATACATTCTTTTTATTTCTTAGAAAGGAAGTGTGTTCATAAAATTTATTGTTATTAACATTAAAAAAAGAATTTTCTGAGTCTTCATTTTTATATTCATCAAATTTTGTAATTTCATTTACTTCATTTTTTAATGATGGTGTATAATCATTATCCATGCAAAATTTGCCGTATTTATTCTTGCTTGATGAATAATCTTTATCTCTTAAAAAATCATTATTTTTAAAGTTTTTTTCGTAAGTGTGATTACTGTTTGATGTTACTTCATTTGGTTTTTCTCTAAAAAAAAATTCAAGATAGTCATCTATGTTTGAATTGTAAGTTTCATTATTTAACGAAAAGTTTTGCTCTCCCTCCAATAAATCTTCATTATCATTAAAAATCTGATCTGATTGACATTTTATTTCATCCATACCTTTTGCATCATAAAATTTTATATCATCATTTATGAAAGAATATGTATCTTCACTATTACAATTTATATTACCATTCTTTATTACACCAACCTCTGATTTTGGCTCTTCATTTAAACTTAAATTATTGAAGTTATTTATGTTTCTGTTTTCGTGTTTTTCATTTTCCTTTTTACTAGATGTAATTTCCATCTTTTTTTTTTTTTTTAATACATACAATTAAAAAAAAACAAACAATAAAAGTTCTTGTATATTTTATTAATTATTGTATTTTTTTTTTTTTTTCTACTATAAAGGAACCAGCAATTTAAGTATTATTTTTGTATATTATCATTTTTACTTTATTTATTTTTTTTTTTGTATTCAATATAAAATAAAACAGATAGTAATAATTTATGTATATTTTTAATTATATTATTCTTTTCTTTTCCTTCTTTTTTTATAGAAAAAATTATTTTTGCTTATATTTAAATTAGTATTTTTTTTTAATATTATTGAAGTGTTTATAGCATTTTAAAGATTCAAAAAAAAAAAAAAAAAAATTGTTTTAAATGAAAATTAGTGAAAAATATAGGAAAACAGTCTTTTTTATTTTTAACAACAAAAATAAAAATAATGGAAAAACAAAGAAATTAATTAAAAAATTATATATATATATATATATATTTATGGAAAGAAGTGTAATTAAAGAAAAATTATATTTTTAATCATAGTACAATAAAAAAAAAAAAAAATAAAATAATAATAAAAATATATAAATAATATTAAACACACAAAATAAATGACATAATAAAAATTTAAAAAAAGTATATATGTGAAATTAATCATAAGTATTTTAATTATTTGAATTTAAAAGTAAAATTCTCTTAAAATATATATCATTTTTGAAAAATCAAAAAAAAAAAAAAAAATTATTTTTTTTGAAATTTCATTGAATTTCATTTTACTTCATAATAAATTTTAATATTCTTATTATATATATTTTATTTATGTATTTATATTAGTTTCCTTGTTGAAAATAAGAATTTGATAAAGAATACAAAATCGTATAAAAATGATTTACATCTTTTATAATAACAGGAAAATTATTTTGTCTTTCTGTTGTATTAAAATGCTCATTCAATTGTAAAGATAGTTCTAATTTATTCTTTTTAAAAAAATACAAAGGTTTTTTAAATTCATAATTCTTGCTATACAAATTATAATTACCAACTACATATAAGCCAAACCTTGCTCTTGAAAATGCAACAATCAATCTTTTAATATTTTTCAAATAACCAATACTTTTTGATCTAACTAAAGAAATTATTACATAATCGTTTTGTTTTCCTTGATACTTGTCAACTGTTGTAACTTTTTTAGGCATTCCTATTAATTTATTATATAAACATTTTTTTTTTAAAATATCTAGTATTAATTCTTTTTGACCATTATAAGTTGTCAGAATTGTTATTACGTCGTTAGAATAGCCTATTAATCTCATATACATAAAAATGGCAACAGCCATTTCTGCTTCTAGCAAGTTTTGATAAAAATAAGGTATTGGTGTGTATTCTTGTGATTCAACGTGTATAAATTGATAAGTATATGTAAAACCTGGATTAAATTTTTTTAAAAAATTTTCTTTTATGCACTCCAAATTTTGTATTTGTATATTATATTTACTATAGAAAAATTTATAAATATTACATAATTCATCCCTCATACGTCCTTGCTCATTTAAATATATGGAAGGTAATTCTAATCTTAAAAACCTTTTATATAAAGATTGTTCATAATTAGCATAATTTTTTATATATTTATTTTTTATAATAGGAGGTAGCTGGTTTGAATCTCCGACAAAAATAATTCTTTTTAATTTACTTTTATAATATCTATTTTCTTGAAGTAATAATGGCAAAAATGTATCGTTCTCAGTTATTTGTGTGCATTCATCTATAATAATATTATCGAAGTAAAACTGTAATTTTGCTATTTTGCTTCTGTTTATACTCGCATGTGTGCAAGTTAACGCAATGACTCTCGCTAATTTTGCTATTATATAAACTCCTCTTTCCCTTTGATTCTTTAAAACTTCAAATGCCCTACAATCTTTTAAATGATTGAAATATTTTATCAATTTCCTTAAATAATATTTGCATACATCAAAATCATTAGAATTGTTTTTAAATATTATTTCATTCGCATCCCCTTTAAAACTGTTATAATTATGTTCATCAATTACTTCATTTTCTATCTCTATTTTATAATCTTCATCATTTATTGAAATCTCTTTTTTTATATTTTTCTCGTCTGAAACTTTTTGATTCATTTCCTCTTTATTTTCATCTTTTTTAAAGTTCTCTTTAATAATGATACTTTTTTTAATTTCCTCTTCGTTCTTTTTCTTCTTATTTATATTTAGATTTTGTTCAGTATACTCCACTAAATTTTCGGAACTTTTTGAATCTACATTTTTATCATAAAAGCTATTTTTGTGATCTAAATATTGAGTAATACTTATTTTTTTTAACTTCAAATTTAAATATTTTTTAAAAGGAAATAAAATATTATATATGCTCAAATTTAATACTTTCAGTTGATCTTCAGGATGTATTAAATAAAAATATGATTTATCTTCAGCTAATAATTTTAATTTCTTTATTTCCTTATAACTTCGTTCTTCTGTAAGATTGTTTTCCCAAATAATATCATTAACATTTGGAAATTCCTTTAAATATATTTTTGGGCATAAAAATAAGTTGTATATGTCATAATCATCAATAGACGATAATATATATGATCTAAAAAAACTATTAATGCTCTCGCTTTGTTTAAAAATATCAACATATTTAAAAAAATTTGCGATGCGTTTTTTTATGTTGCTTTCATAATATTGGTTAGAAGATAAGCAATTATATATTTTTTGGCTATTAATTGATTCTGATAATAAATTTATTTCATTTAATAATTTTTTTCTGAAATCAATCATATAATTTATTCTTCCATATTTTGAAAAATTAAAATTTTCATCTTCATCATTGAAATTATTACCCGCTTCATATATATTGAAATAGTCTTCACCATTATCCTCATTTAAATTTTTCTCTATTTCTTCAATGTGCATTCTTAAATTTTCAATATCTAATTCTCCCATTCCTACACGACATAAATATTTTTGATGAATAAAGTTTTCTTTGACAAGTAAATTAAAAATGTAATTTAAACAACTATTGCTGTGTGTACATATAAGAATTTTTTCTTTCTTTTTATTATTAAATAATATATTGATGATTTTATTTAATATACTAGTTTTCCCACTTCCAGGAACACCTTCAATTATTGTAAAACCTTCATATATACCACTTTTTATACATTCTATTTGTCTTTCTGTATATTGTATTTTTTTTTTTATTAATTGATTTTTTCCATTAATTTTGTTGAAAAAATCAATATTAGTGCTATTTTTTTTTTTTGTATGAACTAGTAATCCTTCTAATGGATAATTTGGGTCATCATAAATTTTATTTTGTATTCTATATATACCATCTTTTACTCCTAAATGCTTTATACAATTTTCTAAATTTTTTTCAAATATATTTTTTATACTATTATGGTCATTGATCATAATAACTTCCTGGGTATCACATCGTTCCATACAGCTATTAACAATATTACCATTATTTAATTCACTTTTATTAGTTAACGTATCATCAATTTGACAATTTTTTGAAATTTGATTTTTTCTATTTCTTTCATTTTCCATTTTACTCAAATAATTATTTAGAATTAAAAAGTATTTTTTATATTTATACTCAAAATGAAAAATAAAAAAATTTTCATATTGATAAACAACCTTGATATTTGATAATAAATTTGAAGTGAAATCCATGTTGTGAATCTTGTACTTATTAATTATGCATATATGATAAAATAAACTTTCAAGTATACTTTTTTGTAATTCACTTTTTTGGAGGCATTTTTTTTCATCTTGATATTTTATAGGAATATAACTTAAGTATAAAGGTTCAATATATTCATTTAATAAGTTTTTTACATCTATTTTATTATCATTTAATACATTTATGTATGATGCATCAATACACAGATATGCCACATTGGTTGTTTTAAGTATATGCTTAATATTTAAAAAAGTATTTAAATAATTAATATCTTCAATATTGTTTTTTATAAAATTTAAATTAGATTTATTATATATAATTTGTTTTCTTAACATTTTCATTGAATTTGATTCATCAGAAATTTGTTCATTTAAACTCTGTTTATCTGTACTTTCTTCATTTGAATTTTCTTCGCTTGAACTAATTTTATTAGAAATATTTTCATCAGAACTGTATTCATTTGAATTATCTTCATTTAGACTTTCTTCACTTGAATTTTCTTCATCCGAATTTCTTTCATTATATATATTTTTATTAGGCAATGCCTTTTGATAATATTTTAATGAATTATCACAATAACCCAAAAAAATATCATGCACCCATCGTGGTATAACGGCATCATCAGGATTCATAATTAATGTTTTAATATTATTTAAAATATAAACAAAATTGTTTTCCTTTTGTTTTCTTCTTATAAGTAAATTAAATGAGCTATATATTTCAGGGTTATTTAAAATATCCTTTTGATACTGCATATAATCTAAATAAACTGTAATTTTTTTCAAGTTAATATTTTCATCATTCATTTCTTCATTATTTTCTGCAAAATTCGAATATTTTAATACTTCACAACCCCTTACATAATTAATTCCTAATAATTTTTTTAAATCATTATCATCAATAACATTTAATTTATTCCTATAATGATTTGTATAATTTTTTACACAAACTAAAAATAATATATCAGAAGATCTAATCATATTCCATTCATGATGAACTTTTTCATAACATTTATATGTTAGATCTATTACTATTTCTGCTATAACCTTTTTACTATTATTATCAACACTTATAATTTTAAATGAATCAATTTTATTACTCATTCGTCTTTCATTTGCAAAATAGGTATTTTCTATTTTATTAATATCATTTATTATTGAATTTAGTTGATATTCATTATATACAATATCACTGTTTGAAAAATTTTCATAATTATTCATTTGTTCATTTTCTAAGTCTCCTTTTTTTCTTTTTTTTTTCATAACATTATCGTTATTTATATATTCCTTATTTACTGTATTTCCCAATTTTTTCTTTTCATTTATTTCTTTATTTTTACTATTTTCATCTATTTCAAAAACATAGTTACAAATAGTGTTTTCATTCACCTTTCTATTTTTTGGATTTGTCTCATAAACATATTCAATTATATTTTTTCTTATATCATAATAACTTTGCAATTTGAATAAATTGTAAATCCTATAAATATAGTCATTAATACATAAGTATTGTAAATTTAATTTAAACAAAGGTTTTGTATAAATGACAATTTTTTTTTTTTTTAAATCATCTTTAGTATCAATTAAAATATTTTCAAATAAATCCTTTTCATTTGGATATTCACATTGTTCATTAATATCTTCAAATATGTTATTTTTAAAACTTAAATTTTCAATTAATAAAATTATGTAAAATAATTTTCTTTTTCTATTAAATATATTTAAATTTTGAAATAAGTAGTGACTAATATATTTTTTATTAAGTGATGATTCTTCATATATTTCTTGTTTTTTCTCAAGTTTTTCCTCTGGAGAGATAAAATATTTTAAACTTTCGCATAAAAATAATAATTCTTTTTTTTCTAATTTTGAAAAATTCTCAAACATTTCATTTTTCTTGTCCATTATAAAAACTGATTTTAAGTAATAATTTTTTAGTATATTGTGATCTTTAAAATATTTATAGCAGAAAGTTTGAAAATACTCAAAATTTTTATAGTGATCATTATTTATTTCTAAATAACTTAATGGATTTCCTGAAAAATTATCTATATACATTTCAATGAAATACATTAGTAATTTTATTAATTCTTTAAATTTTCTTTTTTTGTTTAAACTAGAAATTTTACAATAAATATGTACATTAAAATATTTTATAAAAATATATAATACTCTTCTTGAATAAAGCTGGCTTAGCAAATCAATAAAAAACTCTATACATTTTTCAATAAATAAAATAATAAACTTAAAATTTTTGTCGCAGTATCTTCCTCTTTTTTTTTTTTTTTTTTTTAAAACAAAATTTTGCTTTTTGTGCTTCAATTTATTTTCATATTGTAAAAAAATATTTAAAACTTCTTCTTTTTTATATTCATTACAATTTAAGTAACTTTTGTGTATTTCATCCTCACTAGAACAATTTAAATAATTCTTAATACAACTCTCATCGTAATCTTCATCATTATTAGTACCATTTTGTTCATATTCATTAAAATTATTAATTTTATTAAAAATTTTATTTTCATATAAAAATTCATCTTCATTCATATTTTCATATTCGCTAATACCATTTTCATCATTAATATTATCATTATTTAGGTGTGTAACTTCGTTAGTATTATTTTTATTTTCTATATATTTATTTTCATCAAAAAAAATATCATTATCTTCAATTTTTTCGTCATGGAAGTTTAATTTTTCTAAAAATACACTGATATTATTATTTAAAATATCAATATCCTCATCAGAATTATCCAACGTGACGTTTTCAAATTCATTTTCACTGAATGAAGAAATAGAAGAATTATCTATTTCATCAAACTCTTCACATTTTTGTTCTAAATTATCTAAAACTAATAAAAAATAATTTATTAAGTTATAAAAAAAATCATTTTTATTTATAAATAAAATTATATTTTCATCAAATTCTACTTTTCTATCGCATTTTTTTTTTTTTTTGTATTCTGAATTTTCATTTAATTTAATTTCTGAACTATCTTCACATATGATGGAATTACAAGTATAAATTTTTAAGGAATTAAAACTTTTGTAATTTAAATATTTTTTTTCAACATTTTTTAAAAGATTTGTAAAAAGTGTTTTAGATTCTTTATTTTTTTTAAAAAGAAAATTATTTAAATAACTGTAATTAATATGATTCCATATAAGAGGATTACATAAATCTAAGCACAATTTAAATAGAAATTTTTTATCTATGCTTGAATATATATTTATAAAAAATTGAACAACGAAAGATTTCTCTAAAAAACTTAATTTAAATAATGTTTTTCTATGATTTAGTAATTTTTTATGTAAATTTACATCTTTTATACTTAAGTTTTTCATAAATTCATTTAAAATAAAATTATAATTAATTAATTTAAGTGTGTTAAAAAATAAACTATTAAATTTTTCTATAAGAAATTCTTTATATAACTTGTTTCTTTCATTTATTTCACTGTCTTCTTCTTCTGTATAATTGCTGTTTTCAATTTCAACTAATTTTTCAAATTCATCTATTTTGTTGTATATTATCTGATCCCATATTTCATATTTTCCTTTTTCTTCATATTTATAGCAAATAAAAATAATTAACGACAATATATGCTTTATATACACACTTGTTTTTTTATTTGATTTTGTATAACAAAAAAATAAGCTGTTATTATCCAAAATATAAAAATCATCATACATATTATAATACGGCCACAATATTTTTTCAAAATATTGTGAATTTTCTAATTTTTTCAAATATTTGGAGTTAAAATTTCTTTTTTTTAAAAAATCATAAGTTTTTCCTATAAAATTTAATATTTTTGAAATTTTCGTTTTTTCTTCATTTTCTATGTTATCACTTTTTTTTTTTTTTATATATAAAAAAAACTTAAAATCTATATGTTCGATCAAAAATCTAAAATTAGAAGAGTTTTTTATATGTTTTTTTATTCTATCATTTTTATCTTTATTGTTCTCTAAATCATTTTCACAAACGTCATTTTTAATTATATTTTCATTATCAACAATACAAGTGCTTGGCTTTTCGTTTTCTCCTAAATTATTTTTTAAAGTTATTTTTTCTGATTTTAATACTTTTGAATTATTATTCATTTTAAAATTTCTTTTTCATCTTTTTAATGTTTTTTTTAAAATTGCATTATTTGCTTTTGGAAATTTTAAGTTTTTGAGAGTATTTCGTAAATTTATATTTTTCAAATTTTTTTATAAATCTAAAAAAATTAAAAAGAAACTTTTCTCAAAATATGTTTCAAATTTTTAATTTTATCTACTTTTTATTCTATTCTTTTTTATTATATTTTATACTTTATTTTTTTTTTTTTTTTTTATAGATTTATTGTTTTAAAGTAGCTAATGAAACCTTCCAATTTTTCAATTGTTTTACATTTTTAAAAAAATTTCATAAAAATTGAAAATTACTTCATTTAAATTTAGTAAAATTTTTGAAACTTAATTATAAATGTTACGTATACTTAAAAATATTTTATAAAAATAAAAAAATTTATTAAAATCGCTACTTTATGATATAAACTTTTCTTACATAATAATAAAATAATTCTTTAAGGATATTCTATATTTAAAAAATAATAAAGTAAATTTTTTTTTTTTTACTTATGTATTGTTTTATAAAAAAAAATTATTTATTATTATTTATTTTTTCTGCATTACATCTTATCAAATTTAAAAGAACATTAATAAAAAAAACATAAAATAAAAAAAGAATAAAAAATAATCCAAGATTGCATAAGTATTTTAGTTTCATAATTTTTTGCTTTTATTTCTGAGAAAAAAAAAAAGAGTTGTAAAATTTTTTTTTAACTATTTAAATATTTTTTAAAGAAATAATTCAAATAGTTAAAAAAAGAAATATTTTAAAAGTATCACTGTTACTATTTTTTGATACTCCTAATTTTTATAGGTTTTAAATATCTTTCCTTTTTAAGCATAGAATATTTTAAAAAATAAAACATATATTGGGAAAAAAAATTTTCATTTTCATTTTTTTTTTCTTATTTCAAATGTTTCTTTAAATGAATTATAACTTTGAGTAGACATATGTTAAATAATTATTAAAGAGATTCATATAATTTTAGTAATAATATTTATCATTTATTTTTATTATAGAAAATTTTCAGATTAAATATTTTATGTAGATAAATATATTTTATTATTTTTTAATTATTTTCAAAATTTTAACAGTTTAACAAAAATAATAAGAAAATGAAAAAAAAAAATTCAAATATATATATATATATTTCATATATATTTTTTTATTTCAAAGAAGAAAATAGTAAAAATATGTATGAAATATAATTTTGTTTCGTAGGAGTAAATTCTTATAATTAATTTAAAGGATATTGTAGTTCATTAGAATATAAGTGTATACAAATCTTATTACATGTACTTCTTTTTTTTTTTTTTTTTTTTTCTCAATTAAAAAATATTATATTTTTAAAACAATTTAGTTATTTCCTTTTTTTAAATCTAAATAAATAAAAATATACATATATAATAATGTTAAAATAAAAAGAAATATAAAACAAAATGATTTCATAACGAATATCCTAAAAAGACAAAATGAAAATTAAAAACGTTGTGAATAATAACAATAATGTGTTTAATTCTTTTTGTACAGAATCAGAAGCAAATATATTAAAAAACTTTGTTCACATTAATACATTAAAAGAAAATAATAAAAAAAAAATTTTTTATAGCTATTGTATTGCTGATGGTTATAAATACAAAATTATTATTAAAAAAAAAAAAGATTATTTAAATAATTTAAAACTTCTTATTTTATCATTGGATCACCCACACATAATTAAATTAATTCACTTTTGTGAATTGGATTCTTCATTCATGTGCGTATTTGAGTTTTTTACAGGTTTTTCTTTTAAATAAATAATATAATATCTAAATTATATTAATTTCTTCTTTTTTCAAATTTATTTCTATTTTAAATATTTTTTATGTGTTTAAAATCTTATATTTTTTATAGATATAAATTTATATACATCTATAAGTTTTTCTGCAAAATATGATGAAAGAAAAATAAAAAAAATAATATATCAGGTTTAGTACAAAAAAAAAAAATAATATTTTTTTTTTATATATTAAAGTGTATGTAAATATAATATATAAATACCTTTATGTTTTATATGTATTTCTTTTGTCAAAGATTATTTTAATTGTTAATTATTTACACTCAAATAATTTAGCACACAAGTAATGAAAAAAAAAAAAAAAAGGAAAAGAAATACTATGTAATAATATTATTTCATATTTTTATTAACAATATAAATAATATGATTTAAAAGAAAACTAAGTCCTCATAGCTTTCTTATAAAGACTTTAAACAATGAAGTAATGATTAAATTGGATGATGTCTTTAAAATAAAAACCGTTTCTGCAAAAAGTTGTTGCCATACTTAAAAAAAAAAATAACTTAAAAAAAAAATTATATATCTGAATTAATAGTTTTTATTTTCAAAATTTTTTTTTTTTGTATATTCAGTAAACTCAAAGAGAAAAAGTCTAAATGTCTATAGTGTTGGTGTAATAAGTAATAATATAAAAAAAAAAAAATGAATTTAAATTCTTTATAGAATTGAATTATTTTATGTACTCTTCTAAAATAAATCATTAAATTAAACTCTAATAATATAATAAAGTAAATATTAAAGAATTTTTATTGTAACTTTTTTAATTTGTAGTGTATTTTTTGGTGTGTGGAGAATTCCCATTTTCATATTTTGAAAACGATGAAAAAAAAATTTTGTTTGAGAAAGAACTGTTAGATTTTACTTAGTAGAAAATTATAAAATAAATAAATATATAAATTAAAAAAAAGCAAATTTTTATATTTTTTTTAATTTATTTTTTTTAATAGATGGAAAAAAATTTCATACAAAGGTCTAAATTTTATAAAAAAGATTTTACTTAGTGATTTCAGGTTATTGCTTTAAGAATATTAATTTTAATTTTCTTTTAATAAAATTTTCCTTAAAGTAATATAAAGTATCATATATAATTTATAAATTATATTTTATTTAAAAGTTCAATGATTACTATAAAAGAAGCACTAGATCACGTAACTCAAAAAAAAAATAATTTTTTTCATCTTGTAAAATGTCTAAATTTTGTAAAAAAAAATTACATTATTGTTAATATATTTTTTTTTTTCTTTTTTGAAGGAATGGTTTAAAGAAGATATTAAACAAAATATTTACATAAATTTTGACATATTAAAGAAGTTAATAAAATTTTCTTTTTTTTTCTTTTTTTATAAAAATTAGTTTATAATGATTCTTTTTATCTTTGTTCATATGTGAAATTTTTTTAGTATTTATGACTTTTGGAAAAAAAATACATTTAAACGTTATATATTAAATAGCATTGCTAAATTTATTATAAAAGAAGATATATATAGTACAGCTAAAAATAAAATTACTTATAAGTTTTATTATATATCCCTTTAATTTTTATAACATATATAAATATCATGTAATTAATTTTTCTATTCAACTAATTATACTCATTTTCTATCATATTTTCTTTTGTAGATTATAACTATATATTTTTCTATTTTGATATTATAAAAGAAGGTTCAATAAAATATGAACAATATTTCATAATAATGAAAAAATTAGGTCTATTAGATGCAAATGTAATATTTTTTTTTTTTGAAAATTATTTATCATTAATTATTATGAAGATACTCATAATTATATTTTATTCCATTAGATAAAAGCATCGTTCAATGGATTAGATATTTCGAAAGTTGGTCTAATACAATTTAGTAGTAAGTAAATTTTTCTTTTAACTACCTAAAAATTTTGCTTTTTTCAAAAATCTTTTAAAACGTTGACGTTTTTTTTTTTAGATATTATAGCTAGTCTCCTAAATAGTTTTATAAAAATTGACAAAAAAATTATTTTAAAAATTTTTAAGAAAATAGACTATAATAACGAAGGTAACTTATTTTTTATTTTCATATTCTTCATCTTTATTTAAATATTTCATGTTGTACTGAGCGTCATTTTTTTTACTTGGTAATTAGGAATAATAACTAAAAGAAAATTGTATAAACTTTATAATATAAAAACTAAAAATGAAATAAGCTTCAACGATAAAAAAAAATATAGTAAGATTTTATTATATCATAATTTTTTTTTTTTGTAAATAAGTGTGAATTTATATTTATTATTTAAATTATTGCGGTTCTTTTTTGTATTTTACTATGTACACAGACAAATATAATTATTATATATTGTTATATTTTTTTATCTGTTTTAATTTTGTTAGATGTTCTTTCTAATATAATAGTTCTTTTTTTCATTAATATAAATATTCTTAATTCTATGTTGCTAATTTATTACCATTTCTTACTATTTTTTTTTTTTTTTTTTTTTATAGCATTTGAGGAATTCTATAACTATATTTGCAAATAATATATTCTATATCTTTTTTTTATTTAAAATTATTTTATTCCATATTCATATTGTAAAAAAAAAAAAAACATTTATAGTAAAATAAAAATACACAAAATATGTGAATAATAATAATTTTTTTTAGATATATTAAAAAAAAAAATAATATCTTTTCTTTTTTTAATTTTTAATTCTCTTTATTTCCTATAGATATTATTTTCTTAATTACTAAACAAAAATACTATTACTACTTTAATTATTACTTGTTTTACTTTTTATTCTTATTTATTTATTTATTTATTTTTTTTTTTTTTTTCCCATTATAAATATATTTTATTACCTGTAATTTATCATTTTACATAATGCAAAAAAAAAAAAAAAATAATTTTTTTCCATTTATTCATTTTTCTTTTTACAAATATGTTAAAAGTTAATTTTTATTTAAATATAAGTCTTATGCATTATTAATCACTTTTATAATATACATATTATTTTTTTTACTCCCGATACCTTAATTTTTTTATTTTTTTTATTTTTTTATAATAAAATAAAAAATTAGAAGCTTATATATAATTAATCGAAACAATTAACTTTTTTTGAGAACTCTCGTATCTTATTCCTTGAATAAAGTGTGAGTTGTGTGCATGAAGTAAATAAAATTTGGAAAAAAAAAAAATTGTTTTAAATAAAAAAAAAAAAAGAAAAATAAAGAAAAAAAAAGAAAAATAAAGAAAAAAAAAGAAAATGTATATGCAACCAATTTTTAATGGGATAACTTACAATTAATATTTTCTAGTAATAAATTTCATTGAAATTTTTATAATACAAGAGATAAAAAAATAAAAAAATACATTTATTACATATATAATTATGATTTATATTATATATGAAGTAGTATATAAAAAAAATATTAAATTTATTTAATGTTCTAGATTTTTTTTTTTTTTCTTAAACTAATATTTATTTTCTTTAAAAAAAATAAGAATACAAATTGAATGTAATTAGAGAAATACTATTTTACCTTTAATAAATTTTTTTTTTTGTAAATATTTAACATTTTTAAATATTCTAAAATGGCATTTAATAAATTTTTTTTATTATTCATACTTTTATCATTTTTCAAAAACTGTTATTCTCAAGATGTAATTGAACTAACTGATGCAAATTTTGAACAGTTAACACAAATATCAACAGGAAATACCACAGGTACTTTTTTTTTTTTTTTTTGGAATTAGAAAAAGATGTATATATATATATATATATATATATATATATATATATATATATATATATATATATATATATATATATATATATATATATATATATATATATATATATATATATATTTATTTATTTATTATTCTATTCCTTTTTGTCTATATTTAATTTCTTTGAGACGAAAATAATTATAAGAGTTCTAATTAATATGTAATTTTCTTTGTACACTTTTTATGTATATATATATATTTTTTTTTTTTTTTTTTTTTTCTAAATAGGATCATGGTTTATAAAATTTTATGCACCTTGGTGCTCCCATTGCAAAGCTATTAGTAAAACTTGGATTCAATTGGCTGCTGAATTAAAAGATCAAATAAATGTAGCTAGAATTGATGTAACTGCGAACTCAAAAACAAGAAAAAGGTTTAAAATAGAAGGTTTTCCAACTTTAATATTTTTTAAAAACGGAAAAATGTATGATTACAAAAATCATGATAGATCTTTAGAGGCATTTAAAAATTTTGCTTTAGAAAATTATAAAAATTTCAAAGCATTAGATCCTCCTATGCCTCTTACCTTTATTGATGTACTTAAAGATTTTGTTTTCGAAACACTATCAAATATAGACAGAATTTATAAATATGCTTTTCCATCGTTAGCTGTTATATCTTCTGTATCATTTTTAATTGGTTTACTTTTTGGTTTTATTTTGTTAAGATGTTGTAAGAAAACAAAAACTATATCAACAAAAACTAGATCATCACAAAAAAAAAAAGACTAAAATAAAAGGTTAATACCTTCAATAAAAGGATAGGATATTGAGAAAAATAAAATAATATTAATAAATTTAAATTAATGCATATCCACTAAGAAATAATTCTAAATAAATTCAAGATATATAAACCAGGTTACAAATAAAATCTACCAAAAAAAAAAAAAAAAAATTTAATAAAATTGTATATATTTAATTGATGTCTTCGAAAAGTTAAAAAAAATAATGGATACAAAAAAATTATAAAAAAAAAAGTTAATCTCTTTATACATTAATATTTGAAATATTTTTTTCATTTTTTTTTATATATTTATTTTTTGCATTTATTACGTATATCTATATTTTATACTTTTTTTTTTTTTTTTTTTCTGTAGATGATGCATACAATAATTTATAAAAAAAGAAAAAATTAAAAACACCATATATTTTTTTATGTATGAAAATAATATTTTAAAACATTTTCATTTTATTTTACAGTATTTTTTTTTTCCCCCATATTCCATAAAAAAAATTCAACATTAAAAACTATCTGTTTTATGCATAATGGTTAATATATTTCATCAAATAGAGTTTAGTTCTTTTGTATTTTTAATTTCAAAGTACATATGAATAATTTTTTTTTTTTTTTATTAATTAGAAAGTGTTTTTAAGTTCTATAATGTTATATTTCACTAAAATTTAAAAAAAAAAAAAAATAGATTCATTTAGTTATATATATTTTATATTTGTAAATAGGAAAATTAAAAATAAAAATAAAACGATAACAATATGAAATTTTAAATAGAATTATTCTAAAAAAATTTCAAATTAGAATAGATTGTCAATAATATGTATTCACTACAAAAACATAGCAATTTAAAAAAAATAAATTTTTTAAAAATAAAAGTTTTTTCTAAGGAATTTTGTTTAAAAACAATAAAAGGGTTTTAGTTTTAATTTTTTTCAAATATTCTGCAAAATTTAACAAAAGTGAAAATTATAAGAAATAATATGGCATTATAAAAAAATATAATTTAATTTCGTATAAATTTAATAACAAAGATTACATAAACTATCTATTATATTGATAAATTTTTAAAATAATATATACTTTCCTTTTTCTTTTTTTTTGCGTTTTAAAATAAAAATTATATATAATATTATATATATTTGTAAATTTTGCGATTAAAAGTTTGTCAATTAAATTTTAAGAAGTGTCATTTTTTTTTTTATTCATAAAGTACATTTTAACAGTAGACATTTTTTCCCCATTATTTTCATAAAAAAAAAAAAAAAGAAATTATTAATTCTCTCTCTTTTATATTTTTTTGCTTTTTCAAAAGATTCTATAATGCATATAATAAATATATATATATATGCATAAACAAATAGTATACCATTCAAATCAGTATATTTATTTTTAAAAAATCTTCAATGCCAAAAAAAAAATTTAACTCTATTATAAAAATTAAACTTTCATACTTTTTATTTATTCTAATATAAAAATATATATTACATGTATTTACGGAAGTTACTTGAATAGTTATCACTTTCGTCTATATTTTTAAATCTATTCCTAGAGTTATATTTATTATTAGACATCTTACTTATGTCAGTAATATCTTTATTGTTGTAAATATAGCCCAATTTACTATTAGTTTTATCAAAATCATTTGAAAAAGGGTTCATTTGATTGGGAATTGAATAATAACCACTATTCGCATACGTATTGTTACTATTTGTATTATTTGAGTTTATATTCATATTTAAGTTTCTATAGTTGTAAAAATCATTTTTTAATAAAAAAGGATCATAATTATTATTATAACTATTATTTGAAGAAAAACGATTAGAATTATGTGGATAGAAAAATTCACTTATAGTTGCATTATCTTCATTTACTATCTTATTATTTTCTGAATTATCATGTAATTTATTAAAGTTTAATGTATTAGAAGATGGAAAAAAATTAGGATTTTTTCCATCATTCATAATATTATCATCCTCTAAATTAAATATATTTGAATCTTTATTTTGCATTTGTTTTGAACTTGTATTATTATAAGAATACATATTATTTGAACAGTTATCTAATGCTTCATCCTTTTTAAAAATATTTATTTTCTTTAAATATGACCACTTTTTTTCTGATTCATTTTGTTTCTTATCATATATGAAATTAGAAAAATTGGAATCCTTATTTATATAATATTCATTATACATATCATTTTCATTATATTTATTTGATTTTAAATTATAAAGTATATTATTATGAGGATTATATGTAGTATTTATGTTTCCAATTGGAGAAGTAAAAAAGCTTCTCGATGTACTTTTTATAGGAGTCTTATTTAAATATTCATCATTATTTATATAATTATAATTTTTTAGAGAATTTGTGTAATCTTTATAATCAATTAATTTATTTTTATTATTTAAGAGATAGCTATCACCGTTTTCTGATAAATATTCCTTTTCCATTAATTTTCCTTTTTTTGTTAATTCTTTATATGGATTTTTATATAAATAAGGGTAATCATTTTCATTAATATTATATAAAAATATATTTTTTTGATTCTCTAGTACTTTTAGTAATTTATCATCTGTTTTTTTAAAATAATCTTTCATTTTAGTTACTCTATTTAAAGAATTATAAGATGAATATATAAATGAATTTTTAATTGTTGCCCATTTTATGAATAAAAAATATTCATTTTCGTTAGACTTAGTATTTATTACATATACATGTAATGGAAAAAAAACTTTCCTATGATTTTTAATAATATATAATAAATTGTACTTAATATATCTCACTGATTTCTTTGTGTTTATATAAATATAATCATTGTATATTTTCCATTCATCTTTTAGAATACTCTCTTTTTTTAAGGATGATGAATGTAGTGTTTGTAGAGTATTGTTTTTATTTGTAGATGTATTTTTTAATAAATTTATTGTGTCTTCATCTAAGTATACATTTTTTCTTATTTTATATATATATACATAATCCGTTTCTGTATCCAGAGCTATAAGATGCTTATGATCTGATTTTTCAATTGTAAAAAATCGGATACTTAAGAAATTATTATGATCATAATCATCGGTACAACTATAATATCTAGGCAATAATACATTTATTACGTTTTCATTTTTTAGATTATATAAATACTTTTTAACATCATTTATATAATTTATAAAGAAATTTTTCAAAGAAAAATCTTTTTTTGTATCTTCATTTTCTAAAACATTTTCCATATTTTCATCTCCACTATCAGGTATATATAAATTATTACTAATATCTTTAATAGTAGAAATGTAGTTATTAAAATCTTTTATATTAATATATAACAATTTTTCAAAGTTGAAATCTTCATCTTCTAAATTATTACCATTTTCTATTAGCTTTTCCATTGTCTTTATATGCTTCATATTATTTTCTATATCATTAATGTTATCTTTTAAAAGATCATCTATTTCCTTACTTTTATTATTTACCATACTTTTATGGATATCAGAATTTAAATCAATAATAATGAAATTACAATTATATTTGTAAAAGTAATCATTCGTTTGATTTTTTTGTTTTTTCTTTTTCTTAAAAATATTTCTGTCACTTTTTTTTTTTTTTTCTATTTCACCAGTATACAAATAAATGCAATTACTATACAAATGATACTCACAAATAGAATTAAAATATATGGATTGATTTATAAAAAATGTTTTTACTAATGAAAAATTGTTAAAACCATCATTTTTAAAATTTTTTTCATATATATAAACATTCCCCTTATTGTTAAAAACAGAATATGAATTATTATTTAGCCAGATAAAATTAACAAATTGAGAATTATAGCATGTATTTGTAATTTCATATATAGAAAAATAAAAGAAATTACATAAATATAACGTTTTACTTGTTAGTATTAAACAATAAAAACCATTAGGTGCAAATAAAATTTTGATTATCGATCCATTCAAAAAAATTCTTTTGTTTAATTCGTATGAAAATTTTTTATTTTTTTTTGAATAATAATCTATTAATAAATCACAATGACTAATATTACTATATACAATTTTACCATATATATATTCTAATTTACCAGTATTATAACCAAGAACAAAATTATTTATCAAATTACAATTATTTGAATTATTATCAAAACATACACAAGTGACATATTCACAATTATTGTTATTTTCTTTCATTAAATAAGAAGGAGAATTATAAATATAATTTCTTAAATCTGATAATCGCATCAATTCTCTTTTGTTGCCTTCCTTATTTTCAGTTATATTTTTATTATTTATAATACACTCATTACTCTTTCCCGAAGAAAAATTTTGAGAAAAATCGTTTACATCAAATAAAAACTGTTTTGGATTTTCATCATTAATGACTATATCTGGGTATTTTTTTTTTATGTTTTTTAAAATATTTGATACTAAAATGTCTGTATATTTTATGTGCTCTCGTTTTTCATAACCTAAAATTAAATTGCTGACTTGTACTCTCTCATTTTTTATTTCTATATTTCCAATAACATTATTAAAATTATTTTCTAACTGCTTAAAATTAATAAATATCATTTGAGCTTTACCTGAAAAAAGGATATCTTGAACTAATTCCCCTTCCTCATTTATACTATTTTCAAATTTTTTTAAAAATTCAGAATATTCACTATTAGAATTTACTTTCTTGTCTTTATTTTCTGAATATAATTTACCTACAATTAAATTTTTTATTTTTTTAAAATACTCTATGAAGTTTACACTTTTATTTTTTTCATTGCTTAATATTTTTTCTAATTCTTCTTCTTGATCCCTTATTTGTTTTAATTTGTAATCGTAGTCAAAATTATGAATAAATGGAAGAATAGAAGATAATATAATAATACCATTATCGTTAGTATTGTAATTGCAATCTACACAGTTATAAATAAAATAAGGAGCAAAATATTTTTTTTTTGAAAGAAAATTATGATCAATTAATTTGGTATCTTCTGTTTTTTTCAAATATTTCATATATTCTTTTACATTTCTATCAAAATAATTAGTAAAGGAATAATTTTTTAAATAAGGATAATCTAAAAAGTCATAATGAAATAATTTATTTAAAAATAAAATAATGTTTTTTATGCTATGTTTTAACGAAAAAAATATGTTAGATATATTTCCTAAAATGTTATCTGATACAACTATATTTTCAATTAAATTGTTTTTACTTTCCTCTGATGTGTATTTTATTTTCATCTTTTCTATTTCTTTATCTTCTTCTTCTTGTTCTTTTTCTTCTTTATTTATTTTTAACTTGTAATATGCATTATCATTTAAGTAAATGTATTCTTCATTTTCCTTTATAATATTTCCTGATAACTTTTTAGGTTTCTCCTCAATTTGATAATAATTATTTTCTAGATCAGTGTGATTTGTTATATATTCATAAACATTTCTTTTATTAGCATGAATATAATATACTATTTCATTAACTTTCGTTAACTCATTAATATTGTTTTTTTTCAAATCTTTTTCTCTTTTTTTTTGCTCTTTTTCAATTTCATTCTTTAATTTTTTTAAATAAATTAATTTTTCTTTTTCAAAACCATTCGTTCCATTGCCGTATTTATCAAATTTACTTTTCATAAAAAGACTTTTTTCAAAATTTTCATTGTCAAACAATATATCATCATTTTTTCTTACTGTATCTTTATTGAATATATAGTCATTGGTTCCATCTACTTTGTGAATTCTTTTCATAAAATCATATTCCTCATGAAAATCATTCATTGTAATACATACACTTTAATTGATTTTTTATTTTATTTTATTTGCTATTTTTTTTTTTTTTTTTTTTTTTTGTGTTTTTTGCTTTATTTTATTCTATTTAGTAACTTTTTTTTTCTTAAATTGAAGCATTTAAAATATGAAAAAAAAAATCATTTATTATAATTTTCATTATTTTTATTTTAACATATTTAAATCACACTTCTTTAAATGTAATATAATTAAAAATGTTGTATCAAATAAAAAAGTATAAAAAAAAAAAAGCTTAAAAAATTAAATGACATAAAATACAATGTTAACAATAAAAGGAATATGAATAAAGAATAAATAAAAATTTAAATAATATGTGTATTACTAAAATACATATACAATTTTTTTTTTTTTTTTATGTATGTTTATTTGGATACTGAAAAAAATATAAAAAAAGTAATAAATTAAAAAATTATAATAAATATATAAAATTTTGTAAAAATAAAATAAAATAAAATAAAAAATATAATTATTTTTTTTTTTTTTTTTTTTTTGGGAATCATATAATAAAAATACAAATTGAGATAGAACTACAAAAAAAAGAATTAAATAAGAATGCATATTACATATTAATTTTTTTTTTTTTTATTATTTTTTAAACTTATTGTGTTACATAAATATAAATTTATATGAAATAGTAAAGAGCTAATTTTTTATTTTATAAAATGTAAAATAAAAATAAAAAAATTAAGAAAATGGAAAACTAAAATTTTTTTTTATATTTGATAAAGAATTTGGATGAAAGCTTGAATTCTTTTATTTTTTTTAAGAAATATTATATTTCTTTTTTTTTTATATTTGTTTAGTTTTGTGTGTTTTATCTTTTCCCCTTTTTTTTTTTTTTTTTCAGGAAGGTTTTTTATTAATATTATATATGTTTACATTTTTTTTTTTTCGATGAATCAACACTTTATTAAATATTTTTGTTCTAGAAAAATAATAAGGAAAAAATTATATAATTTTTGCGATGAACAAAATTATATAAATAATTTAATTAAAATATATATATACAATAACTTAGAATCAAAAATATATAATAAAAAATATAATGAAAACATAAACAGATATGTTGGTCAAATAATAAATCATTTAAAAGTTAACAAAGACAATTCTAACATTTTATTTTCTTTACAAACTATTTTGGATATATTTTTTTTTAATTATTTTAATTTTAATAATAATTATAAAATACTTTTTCTTTACAATATACTGAAAATTAATAATGAAAAATATTTTTATTTAAAAGAAAGAACTGAAAGAAAAAAGGAAATTTTAAATAACTTATGTAAAATAATATTAAAATATAATTTAAACTATGTTTATAAAGTAAAATACCAATATATAAATTTTTTTTTTCAATTAAATAAAGATAGAAATAGATATTTCCCTGAAGAAAAAAAATATTTAAATTATTCAATTGTTCCTCTTTTTAACAAAACATTTATAGAAGATTTAATAAGCAATGCACAAAACATAAAAGATCTATGTATTATTATTTTTATAACAAAAAATATCCTTTCTATACATAAATTTGATTATAGCAGAATATTAGACCAAGTGTTAAGACAATTTTATATATATATAAAGAGAATATCTCTATATAATAATATTAATTCAAATAATTGTGTAATATCATTGAATGATAAAAATATATTACAAGGAAATAAAAACATAAAATTACGAGATATCATATATATTATTTATCAAGTTATATTTCTTAAAAACAGTGTTAAAAACCATTTTCTCTTTTTCAAAATACTTGATAAAGTTAATTATATTTATATGCATAATAATGTAAAAAGTAATAATTTTAATTTGAAAAATTTATATTTATCAAATAAAGACATTGAACAATTACTCTTTTTATTTAATAAGAGTTTCTATTTTAAATTTTATTTTATTCCAATTTTAATAAATCAATTTTCTTTGAGGCTGTTTTCCCAGAATCCCTCAATTAATTTTATGTATAAATTATTTAAACAAGTTTATAAAAACAATAATATTTTATTTCCCATCGATTTTTGTGATGCTACATATTTAGAATTTTTAAGAAAAACAGATTCTAATAATTCCCTCCAGACATTTTTCCAAGCTTTATGTATTAAATATTTGTTAAAAAAAAAAGTATTTAATGAAGAATCAAAGTATTTTTGCATCTATTTAAGTAAGAACAAATTTCCTTGTATAAACTATTTTATCTTTTTTAAAAATACAATAAATAAAATAATTTTTCATTCTTTTAATCTTTTTATATCAAAATTGAAACAAAAACATATATGTATAAAAAAAAAGGCCAACACTTTTTTTCAAAAATATTCAGATAACTATATTTATGATTTTTCAAAAAGTAAGTATTTTTATTTAATTTATATTAAAAGAATTATTAAAAAAGATAAATATATGAAAAACAAATATATTTTAAGAAAAAAAAAAAAGAAAAAATTAAAGTAAAAACATAAAAACAAAAACAAATCTCTTCTTTTTTTTTACATTTTTCATTTTTAATTATAATGCAATATTAAATACATAAAATTCCTTTTTTATAATTAAAATTTATAAAAAAGTCTTCATTTTTTTTTTTTTTTTTTAAACTTCTCATGTAATATATAAATATAAGTAAATAATGTAAATTAATAAGCAAATAAATTTTATAAATAACTTTTTATAAAATGCATATTAATTTTGATATTAATATGTACTTGTAATTAACTATCAATAAGATAAATATATGATTAAACTATAAATACTATTAAAAAAAATAAATAATAAAATATAATAATAAAAATATATAATTGGGATTAGTAATTAAAAAATAAAAAACAAATAATATTAAAATTAGAAATACAAAGTATATATATATATGTTTTTATTTTTTAAGATGATCAGCAATTTCCTTTAAGCTATGATAATACTTCATATTATTTTTTACATTCTCAAATTCCTATTTAAAGAAGGGGAAAAAAAAAAAAAATAGTACATAAGTTTAATTAATTCATTTTCTTAATTTTTTAATAAATTTTTTTTTTTTTTAATTTAGTACTCTTTTTAATAGTTGTAACTCTTCTAAGATCTTGATATTTTTTGTGGTTATTATCCATTTATTGGCACCTATAAGGATAAATAAAAAAATAGAAAATGAACAAAAAATATTAAAATAAACTAAGAAAATTATAATTAACTTACTAAAAAAAGAAAAAAAAAACTCAAACATTAAAACATTAATTACAAACTTTTTTCTGAAAAAAGTTAAAATTTTTAATGCTTCTTGTATAGAATATGTTCGACAAGCAGCAACCAAAACTTTATGTTTTGAAAAATAATCCAGTAAAGATAAAGTACTCTGTGGACTAAAATTTTTTAATATATTAAAAAAATATTAGAAAGATTTATTAATTATTTTTAAATATATAAAAGAAATACTATTAATCTACAATATACTAAGTATAATAAATAATTTACAATGTTTTCATAATTTTTTTTTAATTTTTTTTTTTTTTTATTCCATATATTACTCATTATTTATTATATTCATTAAGGCATCTTTATATTTGAATTTTTTAACTAAATTGTTTATTTTATTATCAGTATATGAATATCGTTCCATCTAAAAGGAAAATAAAAAAAATAAAAATTTTATATAATTAAAGAAAAAGAAAACTTTATATATATTTTTAAATATATTAATACTTCAAAATTATTCATAGAGTTAGTATGTTTATTTTTTGCCTTTTTATTTTTTCCCTTCTCATTATAAACTTCAATATACCATGTCCCTTCTCTAATTTGTATTAAAAATATAAAATTAAAAAGTTAATAAATATAGTAAACTATATAAGAAAAAATAACTATTTTAAGTTATATATTTTATTTTTTTTTCTTTAAACTTACACTTCTCCTAATACTAATATATCATTAAAAACATCAACAGATTTGGGAGATTTAATAAAATTAGCTATGCTTATAATTTTTATATTCTATAAAGAAAATGTAATAATTTTTTTTATTTACAAGGTAATTTTTATTTTTAATTAACATGATACTAATAAATATGTAACAAAAATGTGCAATATTAAAAAAATATAAAAATCCATATATTTAAAAAAAAAATACTAAAAAAAGTAAATATAAATCTTAAACTTGTATAATTCTATTGAAATTATACTAACCTGTGAGTTTTTATGAAAAGGGTCAATAAAATATATAGATTTATCTAAACTTGCTGCTACAAGATAACTTTTAAAAACACTTAGATAAAAAATTGTCTTGGTAGAAACTATAATATCTTTAATGAATTCAAAATTTTTTAAATAATAAAGCTTGATTATATTTTTAACTGATAAAACTAAATATTCATTTTTAAAAATAAATAAATAATCTACAGGTTCATTTAATTCTAAATTATTTGAGCATTTGTTTAAGCATAAGTCATATATATAAACATAACCATCATAACTTGAACTAATTAAATAATTACTGTTGTTAATACAATTATATAAACAAATACTAGTAACATTATCAATATGATAATCCAACGAGTATTCACATATTCCTTTCCATATATTCCAAATTTTTATAGTAAAATCTCGAGAACATGAATATAAGGTTTGGAAATTTGAACTAAAAATTAAATCATTAATTGCTGATTTATGTCCTTCTAATTTTTTTATTCTATCAAAGCAAAACATTCCTATCAATTCTATTTCACCGTTTTCTAATCCAACACCAAGCATTTTATCATCCCTAAATTTTAATTTACTCACATTTTCTTTGCATTGATATTTTTTATCTAAATTTTCTCCTTTTATATTATTTAATATAACCTATCGAAAAAGAAAACCAAATAAAATTTGAAAAATATATATACATATATATATATATATATAATTTTATTTAATATCATGTTTTTATTTTTATCGGTAAATGTAGAATAATTCATTTTATAAAAAAAATACGTATAAACTTATATATTAAAAATATATAAAATTAATATATATATTCTTTTTAATTTATTTGTTTAATATCGTTATAATATTTATTTATTATTTTTTTTTTTTAAATTACTGTATTGTTGTAACTAATAGCCACATATTTATTGCAAATACTAATTGATTTAATACTAGTATTTTCATTTCCTGATTTTAAAATCTTAAAATCAAATAAATAATCGTTTGTTTCATTTATTTTTTTTCTTTTCCGTATCAATTCAAGAGGTAGGAAAAATGACATGTTTGCTTAATTATATGTATTAAATAAAACCAATTGTTATTAATTAAAATGTTTGTAAAAAAAAAAAAAAAATTATGTAGATTCAAATATATTTATTTATTTATATATTTTATTCATTTTTCTTCTATTATCAATTTTTTTTTTTTATTTATTCTTACGATCTTTTAAAAGTTATTTGCTTTAATATATATTCAATTTTTTTTTTTTTTTAAATCATATTTTTATAAAAATAAAAAAAACTAAGCATATATATTTTTTTTTAATTACATCTTTTATTTTTTCTTTTTTTAAAGCTATATTCTTTTTTTTTTTTTATTATCTTACTTATGTACTATCTTTTATCACATGTAGAAAAATATATTGTACAATTTTTGTCAATATATTATTTTGTTTTTTATTTTTCCCTGAATTGAATTTTACTTGTTATTTTTTAATTTTTAAATTAAAGAATAATTAATATTAAATTTTTTTTTTTTTTTTTATTTTTTTCGTTATTATTTTTACAAAATTTGTTATATTTATTTTTTTATATCATGCATTGATGTTTTTACACATAATACATTTATTACCTAATAGTTCTTAAACCATATTTATTTTTTATTTTTTATTTTTTCAAAAGAAACTTGAAGATTCATAGTAATAAAAACTTGGGAGGGAAAAAAAAGTGCAACAATAAAATGTTTTCCATATACTTTTAATTTCATTTTTTTTTTTTTTTCTTATTTCTTATGAAATATATAATTAAAAGAAAGGAAGAATATATTAAAATATGCAAAGTTATAAATATTTAAAATATAAAACAACATTACCACATAATTTTTTTTGTCAATATGTATCAACTTTAATTAAAAACATAATAAGTTGTGAAGATACACAAAGAAACAGTAAATTAACCGATCAAATTTATTTTACATTAGTAAATCACTTTAGTAAGAAAAAAAAAAGTGAATATATTTCTATATTTTTAAAAAACATATTTTCTTCTTTTATATACAATAAATTTAAAAAAAAAAAATTCTACAATTTCATAAGGAACAGTAACCTTAAACATTTAATTTGTGATAATGAAAATGATAAACTATTTGAATTATTCCATAACACTGCAAAAAAAACTTATACCAACAACACTTTCGTAGGTTTTATTTATCTAAATAATATTATAAATGGGAAATTATTCAATAGTTATTTCTTCCTAATAAATAGTATAATAACTAAAAAAATAAGAGAACTTGATACTTTCAAATATCCTTTACATTTTATTAAAGAAAATTCTAATCTAAACCATTATATTGAAAAAAGAATAATTGAGAAATGCAAACATTTCCATATTATTCGAAAAGAATTCCTATTTTATACTGAAAAGGAAAATACATTAAAAAAAAATGAAGGAGATAAAAACAGTCAAAATGAAAAAGGTGATAATAAGAACAATAAAAAAAAAAAAGATAAAGAAGATGAAGTAAAAAATAACGAAAAAGATAATGTTAATAAAAATGATAAAAAAGTTACAGTAAAAAATAATGAAAGTAAGGAGGAAATTAAAAATGATAAAAATAAAGAAAACATTTATTATAATGAAAATGAAAAGGGATTCAAATCAAGTGCAGATACCTTTAAGAATAATATAAATGATGAATATGAAAAAATGAAAGTTAAAGAATTAGATAAAATTCTTTTTAATCTAGAAAAATTATACGAGAATAAAAATAGCAAAATAAATATAAATATTAAAATATTAGTCTATATATTTAAAAATTTTATACATAAAAATAAAGAATTAAAAATAAAAATATTTTTTTCGTTTATTTTCTTAATATGTTCTAAAATATCAATAATATGTACTCCAATTTTTTTATCATCCTTTATTGAGAATGTAAATTTACAAAAAAACTTGAACGAATCATTTAATATGTCCAATGCAAATGCAAATAATTCAAGTTTCATGCTCTTATCAGCTTATGTGCTTTCACGGGTTATATCATCCAGCTTAAATGAATTAAGAAATAGTATTTTTAATAGTATTAGTCAGAGAATTTCAACTTACGTGAGTAAATTGTTTTTTTATAAAATTCATAACTTAAATTTAAGCTACATTTTATCAAAAAAAAATGGGGAGCTATCCTTTATATTTAACAGAGGATGCAAAAGTATTACAAATTTATTAAATGTTATAGTTTTTCAAATAATTCCAATAATAATAGAATTTGTCCTTTATTTATATATATTAACTTATAAAATACACTATAGTGTTTCCATTGTTACATGCTTAAATATGTTATTATACATTATTTTTACAACTGTAGTAACTAAAAAAAGAACTATTATTAGAAAATATATGAATAAAGCAGAACAAAATACTTTCAATATATTTTTAGACTCCATACAAAATGTCGAACAGGTTAAATATTATACAAATGAAATACATGAACTAAAAAAATTTTTAAAAGAACAGAAAAAGTATGAAAAAAAAGCCATAAATGTCCAAAAATCTTTATCTTTTTTAAATTTTGGCCAACAAATTATTTTAAATTTTAATTTATTTCTCTGCTTATATTTAACTTATATGAATATATCAAACGATGTTTTCCCTTTTAGTTACTTGGTGTTAGTGAACACTTTGTTATTTCAATTGGCTATACCTCTAAACATGTTTGGTACGATTTATAGAGAAACAAAATTGAGTTTAGTTGACATAGAATGTATGATTAAAATTTTAGCAAAGAAAATTAAGTCGGTAAATTATGGTAATAAAATGGATATGCAAAATGGTCAAATTAAATTTGAAAATGTTTACTTTAAATATCCGTTATTAGAAAATACTAATGAATCTGAAGAAAAAAATGATAAGGCAAAAAATAACATAATTAAAACAATGTTTAATAATACGAAAATTTTTTTTAAAAATTTTAAAGAAAAGTATATATTAAAAAATAAGAGTGAGACAAATATGCTTAATAATGATATAGTAAAAAATATGAGTGGCGAAATAAAAAATAATTTGGACCACGAAATAAAAAAAAATATGGAAACTAGTTTAAAAGAAAATAATTATTTATTTGAAAATTTCACTTGTCGCATTGAAGATGGTGAAAAGGTAGCTATAATAGGCAAAAGTGGTTCAGGTAAAAGTAGCTTAATCAAATTATTATTAAAATTCTATGAATTAAATAGTGGAAATATATATATTGGTAATAAAAACATAGATGATACAAATTTATACACATTAAGAAAAAACATATGTGTAGTTCCACAAGATACCATTTTATTTAATAACACTATTTCTTATAATATTAAGTATGGTAATTTTCACTGTTCCAATAAAGAAATGATTGAAGCATCAATTAAATCGGAATTGCATGATAAAATTTTAAAAATGGATAGGAAATATGACACAATTGTTGGTGAAAGAGGTACCAAATTATCAATTGGAGAAAAACAAAGAATATGTATAGCTAGATGTTTTTTAAAAAATTCAAAAATTATTGTTTTAGATGAGCATGCAAGTAATTTGGATAACGAAAATAAAAAATCCATAGAAAAGGCTTTAAATAAATTATGTATGGGAAAAACAACTATTATTATTACACATATAATGGAAAATCTTAAAAATATGGACAAAATTATATTTTTTTGTGGTAAAAATATATATGTAGGTAATCATAAAGAACTAATTCATAACAATTCATCATATAGGGAATATTATAATTCAAAAAACAATAAAATTTTATGAGATTATAAAAGGCATATACTCTTTTTTTAATGTTTATTTTTTGAATTTTAATGTCATTTTAATTTACGTTTCAATTTTGTTTATATGTATATTATAATTTTCAATTATTTTTTATATTATTGATTTTGTTTTTTTTTTTTTTTAACTTAAAAATACTTTTTCTTTTTTTCTTATTTCGAATTTTATATGAATTATTTATAAGCATTTTTATAAAATATATATATTTTTTATTTTTGTATGTCATTTATATATATATTTTTTTTTTACATTAAATATATATTTGTTTTATTTAATTAATATTAACTTATATTCCATACAATTTTTTCTGTTTAGCTCAAATTTACATTTTTTAATAATTTTTTTTTTTTTTATATTGGTATATCTTAAAATGTTTATATATAAATTTTTTAAAAAAATTTTTAAAGTAATAATATATCAAAAGAAATAAAAAAGAGAAAAAAAATTAATAAACATTTTTATTAATACATTTAAAAAAAAATTAAAAAAAGGGAATAAAAATGTAGCATTACACAACTACTTAGACGTACCTACTATTTTTATTTTATTAAGTAAACCATTTTATAGTTCTTATTCAAGTTACAACATTTTTTTGGAAAAATCTAAATTTCCATATTTTTTATGATAAGGCATTAAAGAATTTTTTCCAACAACATCAACGTTTTTTAATGTATACAAATTAAACTCAATGTTATGAAATGAATAAAATGTAATATATCCCATACCCTGTATATGTATATCATAACTACTATTATCGATACTATTAGTAGTATTATTTATATTAAAATAATGTTTTTTAAAATTACTAATTTCATCAAATCTCTTAACTGAAAAAGGAGGGTAAAGAAATCCACTTTCTATTTTTTCTCGAAGAAAAAGGTTAGCATCCTTTGAAAAGTTCTTTCTTTTTATTATTGGTATTTTACCAGAAATAAAAAAAGAAATAATTGAATAGTATTTTTTAATACTTAAAATATGAATATATAAAATACCACCAACAAAAATAAAATCATTTTCATTTATATACATAGATGGTATTTTTTTTTTTAGATTAGTGCAAACTACGTATTTCAATTCTTCATAATTTAAGTACGATAAAATAGAATGGTTTGATATTATTCCTGGAGTATCATTGATTGTTAAATTCTTGTTTAATTTGATCTTTATGTTTTTTAGGGTTGTACCTGGTATAATACTATCGCTAATTAAGGAATTTTTATCTCCTTTTTTTTTAATATTTTTTAATAAATAATTTATTAATGATGACTTACCACTATTAGCATTTCCAACAATATAAATATTTACATTTTTTAGGTAATAATCTTTTACGTTTTCTTTCTTCATAAGATCTTTTGAATGTTCATCATCTTTTAAATTGTATTCCTTATCATCTTCATCATAACTTCCTGATAAATTTTCAAAATTATATTTTTCCCCTTTTAAATCATTCATATCATTTTCATTTTTCTCATTTTTTTTAACAAATTTCTCATTATTATTATTTTTTTTATTCTTAAAAACTTTTCTGCTGCTTATGTACACAGTGTATATTAGTTTTTTTACATTATATCCTGTTTTTGCACTTACTAAAAAAATATTTTTAAATAATATATTTATTTTATTACCTTTTAAAAAATTATAAATATAGTTTTTAATAGTAAATTCTTTATAATTCTTTAGTAGATCTATTTTATTTACACAAAAATAAAATCCTTCAACTTTGCTTTTGTCATAGTGGATTTTCTTATAAATATTATACAATTTGTTTAAATTGGAATAGACATATAAATCTAATATGTCAACAATATATATAATAAAACACCTTTTTTTAAAAATATTTATAACGTACTTTTCGAAATCATGCACACTAATTTCATTATTATTAGTGTAATTAACTATTAAATTATCATATATTTTATTTTTATACCTTAAATTAAAACATCTTTCGCATATATACCGATTTTCATCATTATCTTCTTTTTCATAACTGTTTGTTAATGTGGAATTTTTATTGTAATCATATAAATAACTATTTTCATCTTCTCTATTATTATTTATATCAATTTCATCATTGTTACTATCTTTATTATTTTCAAAAATATTATTAATATTTTCTCCTGTAAGACTAAAAAATTCATCCAATTTATTTTTGTAATTTATTTGACCATCTTGATTATCTTTATTTTCATTATAAATATCATGTAATAATATTTTTTTATCTAAATCTGTATTTACAACTTTTTCATAAATATGATTTTTCAAAAACCCAAACTTATTTTTATAATCTGATTGAAACATGATACCACAACCTACGCAAGTTTTTTTACTTAATTTAACTTCTATATTCATATCTTTAAAAAAATCTTCAATCTTTTCTTTTTCTATATTTAATCTATCATTAATTTGTATTTCATCATCCTTATTTTTTATTATATTGCCATTTTTATTCTCTAAAATTAACTGAATACGTTTGTTAATTTCCTCATCTTTCATTTCATTGATACTTTCATCTTCACTATTAGCATTATTAGTTTCATTAGTTCTTTTTTTTCGTTTTTGTTTATTTCTTAATTCATCTTTAAAATGTTTTAAAGCTTCCTCATAATTTACAACAGTAATATCTTTTTTTACATTTTCATTTAATTCGACCAAATTTAAGAAATCGGTCATTTTTTTTTTTTTTTCTAACATTTTTTCTATATAAATATTTTTTGGTGAATTTATTACATTTAAATTATTTTTTTCCCCTTTTCTTTTATTTATTTCTTCGTTTGCTAATTTATTATCATTTATTGATGTTTCGTTATCAGTCACTTCATTTTTTTCCTTTTGAAAATTTAAGATATTATTTATATTTTCAAAAGTTGTTAATTCATCTTCTAGCTCATCATCATCTGGATCATAAGTAACATTTTCATGAGCAACTTTATTTTTATTTTTTTTTTTTGCATAAATAAGTACAGAATAATTTCTAACTTCGCCAAGAAATTTATTTTTTTTCTTATTTTCAAATATGTTGTGTTTTTTGTTCCTCTGGAAACAGAATTTTTTAATGACAGGGATTTCATAAAAACAAAATAATTTAAATTTTTTTTTATTTTTTCTTTCCTGTTTTGAATTTAAAAACAAATGAAAGTATTTGCTTTCTATTTTACATTTTTGTAAAATTTTTTTCATATTAAAAAATTCATCATTTTCATTATAAATATAATTTTTTAAAAATTCTTTTGAAGACATGAAAGAAAAGTTATGTTCTTTTATTGTATTTAAATAGCATTGTATACTTTTACTTAGACTAGAATTATACATTTTTAATGTATTCATTAAAGTATTATAGCTATTAATTTCCTTTTTATTATTGATAAATAATTTTAAATTAAAGGAAATATAATCATTATTTAAAAATGTATCATCAAATAACTTATAAAAGTATTTCTCCTTATCTAGATTTGTATTTATAATTTCATTGTACATATCACTATCAATCAAAATGTTTTTTTTTTCATTATAATTATTTAAAAAATTGCACTTTTTGTTATTTGTTAATTCATTTTTTTCTTTGTTAAAAAATTTTATTTCTACCTTTTTTAGTTCATAAAAATGTAAATCATCACCCCATATTTTTAAATAAATACATAATAAACTATTTAAATACTCATTATATAAATTATTACAATTAATTTTTTTATTGATTTCTTTAATTATAATTTGTTTCTTATAAAATCTTTTTTTATATGGTAAAGTGGATAATTTTTCTAGATTTACATCATTTATAAAAGTTTCAATGTTTATAATATCTTTATTTAAATACTTAAAATCTATATTTACACTTTTCATTTTTCTTTCAATATTATCTGTGTAAGTATGTTTTCCTGAATCATATACTATAACTCCTATATCAGTTCGAAATTCACATTTATATATATTATCATAAACAAATTTTATTAGTATTATGTTATTTTTTTCTTCCTTTTTCTCTTCATTCTCATCATTTTCTATATTATTTTTTTTAATTAATGCATATGAAAAGCTATTTAAAAACTCTCTTTTATTTTCATGGTTCTCTTCATGTTGTTCATAATAATTTCTATTAGAAAAGTTTTTATTTTCATCATTTCTATGATTAAAATGTTCATAAATGTTATTTTCTTCCTTTAATTTATCTTCATTATTAATTCCATTAATTCTGTTATCATTACTTTGATAATTATTATTTTGATTGATCCTAATATCTTCGTCATTACTATTCTGATAATTGTTATCTTGATTGTCATAATCATTTTCATCATTATTCTGGTCATTATATTGATTATCTTCATCATTTTCATCATTATTTTGGTCATTATCTTGATTATCTTCATCATTTTCATCATTATTCTGGTCATTATATTGATTATCTTCATCATTTTCATCATTATTCTGGTCATTATCTTGATTATCTTCATCATTTTCATCATTATTCTGGTCATTATCTTGATTATCTTCATCATTTTCATCATTAATTTCATCTTCTTCATTAACTCCAATATTCTGAAGATTACTATTCATTTTATTTTTATCTTTGTGTAATTTTGATTTTTTATCAGCTCTCGAATTTTTTTTTTTTTTTTCTGTTTTAAAAGATTTTGGGGCATAATCATCATATAATATATTTTCTATTTCATTAATATTTTTACTTTCCTCCAAAGAATTAAATTTATCTAAATAGTTACTAAATGTATTAACATTTCTTATATGTATTTTTTTTTTACATAGTTTATTTTCTTCTTCATCAACAAACTTTTGTAACTGTATCACATTTTCCTTTTCCTTTGATTTTTCAAATAAAACGGAATTCAGTATTTCATAAATTTTATTTATATCTATATTAAATTTCACAAATACATTGTTATAAGTATTTTTACCAAAAAATAAATCAATATAATGTTTAATTTCACTTATCTCCATTGTGTTATTTTCTAATTTATATATGTATTTATCTAATTGCTCATTTTCCTCTTTTGAATTTTTATTATCAATATTTATATTTAATTCTTCCGATTCTTCATACACTGTTTCACCTCTATTTATAAAGTAATCTTTACCTAGTTTTGAAGTGGGAATATTTTTTTTTGTTTTTGTTTTTTTATAACTTTTTTTCTTACTTTTTTTAATTTCTTCATTAACATCATATTCAAAATTAACCATTTTTAGTATGTTCATAACACTGTAATCAAAAGAATATTCAAAATTTTCATTTTTTTTTTCTTCCTTTATCTTTAAATATTCAATAACTATATTTGTGCAAATGCAAGCCAAAATGGAAATCAATTCACTTTTCTTTAATTTATCATCCTCATTAAATGATTCCTTAAAAACTCTATCAAAATTACTTAAAAAAATATTCTTCTTCCTTGTTTTATATTTCCAAAAAATTCCACAATGTTTTCTGTTTAAAAGAAAACAATTATTAAGACTTTCTTTCTTCCTCTTTTTATTTGATTTTAAAAGTAACTTCTTTATACGAAATATTTTATATTCTTTGCCATTATTAAAACTATTTATGTTATTTATAAAAAACAAATTTTCGAAGTAATTATTTTTTAAAATATATGAATTACATTTTGTGTAAATGAAAATGTTTATTATCAGAAAAATAATAATTTTTAAAAGCATTTTAACTTCAATAAAAATAAATTTTCAAATACATTAAAGTAAAAAATATGTATGTTCATTAAAAAAAAAAAAAAAATAGAGAAAAATTTTTGATAAAAAATTTAGAAAAAAATTAAAAAAAATTTAGAAAATAATTTTTGCTTAAATGAATCATTAAAAAAATAAAAAAAATGAAATATGACCAAAGTATAAAAAATAACAAGAATGTTTTAAATTTACAAATTGAAGAAAAAGGCAAAGATGAATTTGAAAAAGAAGTAAAAAATGAACAAAAAAGTGAATTGAAAAATAAAGAAGGTGATAACTCTTTAGTTCATTCAAATTATGATAATTCGCAATTAAAACAAAATTTAGGAAATATGCTAGGTTTGTATTATTCAAGTGAAGAAGAAAGCGAAGTAAATATTGAAGAGAAGGATCAAATAATAAACGAAAATTATAGTAATAGTATTGATGAAACTAGTTACAAAAACATAACTGAAGAAAAAATTAGAGAAAATAAAAATGAAATGAAACTTTTAAAAAAAATTAAAGATGAAAATAAAAAAATAAGTGAAATTATAAATGAAAAAAAACTAGATGATAAAGACGAAATAGCAAGCAAAACTATAAATGAAAAAAAAACTAATAATGAAAGAGTAAATAAAGGCGAAATCAAAAATGAAATAAAAGTTAATGATAAAAAAGAAGATATAAAAAATTGTAACAGTTTAGAAAAGGGTGCAATTGAAGATGATAACATAAAAAAATATATCACTGAAAATAAAAGCTTAATCAAGAGTGAGAGTAAAGTAGATGAAAAATATCAAAAAAAATGTGGCAAATTTATTGATGATATAAATGTAGGTATTATAAATGAAGAAAATAATATTTTACATAATCAAAAAAATTTACTTAGTGGTGAATATAATAATTTACCAAGTTATAATTCCAATAATATGTATGTGAACTACCCATATAATACATATGAAAATAATAATTATCAATACAGAAATTTTAATTATATGCCTTTTAGCTATAATATAAATAATAGCTCAATGCTATATACAAATAATTTAAACACAACTAATGAATCTGAAAATTTTTATAATAATATGGTATTTTCTAAAAAAAAAAAACTAAACGTAGATTTAGCAAATATTCCTGTAATAAGCCAAAGTAAAATACTAAGTGAATGGAAACCTAATATTATACAAGAAGAAAAAAAAAGTAAAAAATATAACATAAAGACAAAGGTTTATAATCCAGTTAATAATACATTTGACAAAGTAATTATTCATGGGAAAAACCAAAAACGAAAACATCAAATAAATTGGTTAGCTAAAGAAGCAATTGAAAAAGAATATGAAATTTTACAAAAAACAAATTACAATAAAAGAAGAACAACGAATGATAAGTATGGATGGTAAATTACGATTAATTGAATTTTTATTTTTAAATTGCTCTTGTCTTATTTCCATTTTTTGTAACTCTTTCCAAGTAATAATTTTTACTTTAAATATTTATGTTTTTTTTTTTTTTTTGTTTTTACAATTTTTGTAGTATAACATATATTTTACCTTAGTTACATCTTTTATCAATTTCATTTAAACTTTTTAGTGTATATGTATCTAGTTTTAAAATTAAAAAGTATATATATAATAATTAAGTAAACAAATATAAGATGAATCTAATTACAATTAATGTAAGTTCTTTTTTAAAAGAAAAGTTAAGTGACTAATATTTTTATAAAAAAAAAATTTATATATATAAATTATAGAACAAAAAAATATATAAATAATAAATTGAAAAGTTAAAATATAATGAAAATGATATAAATATTAAAAGAAGTATACAAATTTAAAGGTTTGATAATATTTTTTTTATTAACTATAATTAGAGATCATAATATAATATAGAAAAATTAAAGAGATTCATAAATGAATTTTTTTTTATTAAATTTTATTATATTAAAAGGATAAAAACTTTAATTAATTAAATATTAATTATACTCATTATTATTTTTGATTAAATAACTATTAATACAAAAAATTAACTCCTTTACAGTCGTATTTTATAATTTCTTATGTTTTGAACTTTATAATCAACTAATTTTTTTTTCTATTATCATATGAAAATATATTTTCTATATAAAAAAAAAATTAAGAGTTTTATGTTTGCTAGCATAAGTAATATTTTCTAAAATATACATATTTTTAAATAAAGATTAAAAATTTTGAAATTGTTCTGAAAGCTTGCATCAAAAAATTTACTAAGATATACAACTTTTTTTTTCCATTATTTTTACAATTAAAATTGCAGTCCTTATATATTTCTAAAATATTGCATATATTACTGTTATCTATATTATACTAACATTATATTATTATATAAGATTTTTAATCACTTTTAATAATACTATATATTATTATAAGTCTCATCATATTTTTAAATCAAAAAGTGCTTACAAATATCCCAAAATACATAACTTTTATTTGTTCTATTAATATTAATAAAATTCGTATTTGCCATATTTTAACACTTTAATATAAACTTTATCTTTTTCTTCATTTATTATAATATCTTCCAATCATTTTTCTTGAATTTACCTCATATACTTCATTACTTTTTATATATTTTATTATTGTTCTTTTTTTTTTTTTTTTTCTATTTTATTTATTAAAAATTTAAGTAACTTAATTATATCATCTGATTCGAACATAATAAAATCACCTATTTCTAGTGCTGGTACTTGACATCTCCTTCCTTTTATTCTTAACTCATCAAAAAATGGGCTTTTTTCAATTGAATTTTCTACATTTATATTCTTTAATAAAACAACTATTGGTTTATTAACTTTTGATATATCTTCTAATTTACCATTTTCATACTTTTTAGTAATTACATTATCTTTGTTCATTTCTAAAAAATTTGTAATTTTGCTGCAGTATGTACATAGAGTACTATGATAAAGAGATATCACATAAGGACCTTTATGTTCATTATTTAATTTGCTTAATAATTCTTTGTAAGTACTAACAACATGTAACGGCCTTAACCTCCTCCTGCTAGATAGTTTTTTTTTTTCATTTTGAACGAATCCAAAAAAAAAAATTGCTAAAATGATAAAAAAAAGTTTCATAATATTATATATATAAAAAAAATGTATGCAATTTGTTCTTATTTATTTCTTTAAATTTTAAGTAAATAAGTATATAATTATATTATTATTTAATTTTAACATTATATATTTTTGTAGCTTTTCTATTTTTATTATAAATAATATTTATAAAGATAAAATTGAAAGAATATTATAGAAATGAATAATAAACTATACCACTTTCATGTTGCCTAAAACAAAACGCATGTGTACAGCACAAGATAACTATAGATAAAAACAAAAAACTTATATTCATTTTATTTAAAAAAAATAAAACTAATGCATGTATATAAAATGTTATTTGCTCTTTTTTGTTTATTAAATTTCATAAATTTAAAAATATGTCATTTAATTTCATTGAGTATTTTTCTATTTATAATTATATATTTTTCAAATATTTAAAGATATTTTATTTTATATAATTTTTTACCACTAAAAAAATCTTATTTTTTTAAAATATAGATTCATTTTTTTATTTATTATTTTTTTTTTTTTTTTTTTTTTTTGAGTAAAAATTTTTAAGAATCCAAGTTTTTAGTGCATGTAAATTATTGTGAAATTTAAATAATAATAAACAAAAATATATACCTAAAAAATATTTAAAATTTATAATAAAAAAATAATATAGAACATACCAATTACAAGCATATATAATTGAATGATAGGATATTAAGTTCTTAATATGAATAAATAAAAATTATATCATGTAAAAAATAGAAAAAGTAAAAACTATAAACAAAAAACATTAGTAAGTATGACATAAAAAAAAAGAAAAAATAATATATTGAGAAAACTTTCTAAAAATTATAAAAAAAAATTTAAGAATTTTTGTTATTATGACATAATTTGAATATTTTTGTTCAACTGTCTGAGAGTATATTCTATTTCATTACTTAAAATATGTATATCTTCAAATATTGTAAACTTCTGAAATATCTTTCATTTCTTTAAAATAAAAATGCATTTAAAATAATCAAAGTATTTAAAGATATAGTTTTATATTATTTTATATTTTAATTTTTTTCCTTTACATTTTTTAATTAAATCTTTAAAATTTTTGTTTAGGCACTTTTTTCTCTTAAAAATAAAAGAATTTTTTGGTTTCATTACTAATTTTTTTTTTTTTTTATATAGTTTTATATTTTATTATTAACAAAAGGTTATTTCATATTACTAGAAAATAAAAGCAAATATCAGTAAGTTAAAATTTATATCCATGTACTGTCTTAATAAGCTACAAATTTTATTATGTGTAACACTTTTTTTAAGATTATGTTAATTCTGAAACGATTTAAAAAAATATTTAATTAAATTATAATCAAATGTATAACTTATGAATAATTTTTTTGTTAATTTTACGTGAAATGTAAATTTGAGTATTACTATAATTGCCAATTGTTTTCATATAATATATTTTATTTATTCATAAATTGTTCGTTCATCTTATTAGTTAATGTTCCGCTAAAAGAATAATTGCTGCCAATTTCATCAGCAAAATTATTATTTAATCCTTTAGAGAAAGAGGTATCATTGAATCCTTTATTTTGGTCACCAACATATTCAACAACATAAGCACTGATTCCATCAGCAGAACACACGCTAGGACTTCTTGACCTCATGAAACTGATATTATTAGTATTACGAAAATTAGTTAAATTGTTAGAATTTCCACAATCTTTATAAGGATTATTTGAAAAAAACTTCGATTTGTATCCATTTAAACTTTGGTCATCAAATATATTCGCATTACTATTAATTTGGTTTTGAAATTTATTCATATTTGAAATACCATTACTATTTGCAAAATAATACGAGGAATCTAAATTGTTTATGTCATTCATATGTGCATTACTATTTCGATTGTTTTTTGAAAATGGTGAGCTATATCTATTTACATTTTTTTGAAAATTCAAATTATATTTGGGATCTATGGGAGAAACTTGCCCTGACTCCTGGATATTATTAACTAATGGATTAATTGAATTATAATCTCTAGGTAAACCAATGTTATTACAAATCAATTTTTCCACATTACTGGGATCATTCATTTCATTTGAATAAAATATATTATTATATTTTACTGTATTATTTAAATAACTGTTATTTTTTATAGAGTTAAAACCGGTTCTATTTATATCGATATTGTTATTTAAGCTTCTCGAAAATCTTAAACAGTTTAAATTGTTTTTATTTAAAAATTGTTGATCTTCATTATAATCCACTTTCGAAAACATGTTAAATAAATTTTTATTATTCTCTTTATTCCCATTTACATTTATATTATCAATTAAGTCATTATTTCTAAAACTATGATTATTGAAAATATTATCCACACTTATCGATCTTTGCAAATTAAAGTTATTTTTATTTACAATGTTAAACAATTCATCTCTTTTCATAGGACTAAGAGAATCAAGATCTAACTTTTTTGTATATATTGAACATCTACCAGTATTCATGCTATTTTCAATATTCCTTGAAATAACGGTATCATGAGTTACAATATATGGTTTGTGGATAGGTACTTCTATTATTTTTTTACCTTCATATTTATATATTGGCTTAATTTTCTTTGAAACAGGTACAACAACAGGTTTATCAATATATTTATTTATGTAATATGGCTTATCTATAATTTTTATTTTCGGTACTTTTACTGGAACTGGTATATCTATTATTTTAGGTATAGTTTTTACTAATTCAACTGTTTGTATTTTAGGAACATATCTTATTTTCTCTATAGGGACGTCACGATATTTAATTATAGGTACATAATTAGGTTTTTCTATTATTTTTTTTATTGGAATTTTAACTTGTTTTATTACTTCATTTGGTATCTCTACAATCTTTTTTACTGGTACAGTTTTTATAACTTCTCCTATATCATCATATTCCTCATACTTGTTAACTATTTTTACTACGGGAACTTCAATATACTTTGGTATTATTTTTGTCTCAATTTTATTCTTGTATATTATTCTTTCTCTTATTTCTGGTTTTTCAACTATTTTTACAACCTCGTGCAATTCTGGAACTTCAACTATTTTATCTTGAAAATGCAATTCAGGAACTTCTATTTTTGTTTCTACATATTTATTTATCGGCTTCTTTACAACTTTTTCAACTTCTTTAATTTCGTATTTATTTATATATTTATTAACTTTGTGAACCACTGGAACTTCTACAATTTTTTCGATAACTTCCACTTCTCGATATTTTGGAACTTTAATTGTATCAAATCCTTCATGAACTATTCGTTTATCTATAGTGTGAGAACTGTGTTTTGCTCTTGAATAATCGGTATGAGAGCTAATTTTTTCAGAAATTGAAACATCATTTATAACTGCCTCATTTTCCCTAATTGCATTTAATTTAAAAATATCATTATTTACTAAAGATTGATCTACAAAATTACTATATTTATGATCAATGCAATTCGAAGTTTCCTCTATTTTGCCATTAATACTTTTTCCCGTATTAGTAAAATATGAATTCGAACTTACATTATTATTATAAATGTTTCTCTCGATATTATTATTATAATTAACAGTTTCTGATGATATATTATGGTGAGTATTATTAGTATAATTATTATCATTTATATATGTGTTATCATCCATGTAATGGGTAGAATCATGTATATTTGAATTGTTACTACCTATAGAAGTAGGACTACTATACATATTTATAAAATCCATTTCATCTGCTATATTAAGATTACAATTTTCATCCAAAGATGTATTAATTGTATTTAGTCTTTTACTATTATACTCGAAATTATTTAAATATGGCAAAGTACTGTTTAATTTTGGATTAATGATGATATTTTTATTTGAATGTGAATTTAAGTTGTTACTAGTGTAATAATTCAAATTATTATTTGAATAAGAATTAAGACTATTATTGGCATAAGAATTCAAAATTTTATCAATATGGGAGCTATTTCCAATATATGAATTAAGGTTATTGTTAGGATAAGAACTTAAGTAATCAGATTTATGAGAATTAAAATTGTTGGTAAAATATTTAGGATTGTTATATGAATAAAAATATGGATTATTGTCAAGATTATAATATATATTATTTTCGTCTTTTGTTAAATTGTCTTTAAATGTAGTTGTATAGGGTATACTTTTTGTATAATCATTCGATATATTTAGCTCTTTGCTTAATTTTTTGTTATTATTTTTTTCAATATTTAAAATATCGTTATTGATACTTGATTCTTCTATATTTATAATATTCTCCTGATTATGAATGTCTCCTTCAATTTTGTTACTGTTTAACTTATTAGAAATATTACTTTCATCTGAATGCTTGTCGCTTTCTTTAGTTTTTCCTGGAATTACAATGAATGAATTTGTACTATCAACTTTATCTAATACGTTAGTATTATTTAACCTTTGTGAATTATTTTTACTGAATTTTTTGTAATTGACGTTAGAAGATTTTTTTAGGTCACAAATAAATGAATCCGTATTATTAGCAGTCAAATTTCTTGTATTATTTAATTTTTCCAATATTTTTACACTAACGTTGCTGCTAGTATTTGATCCAGCTTCTCTTTCTTCAGAAGAATCCTGTAAAATATGAAAATAAATATAAAAATATATATATAATTTTATTATTCCATTGTAAAAAATAATCATAAAGCATTATAATAAAAAGTAAAATAACTTATACATAAATAATTTATCTAATAAAATTTAATAAGTATTCATATAGCAAATCTTATTAAATTTTTGATTAATTCATTTTTATTTTTACACAAAATTTCGTAGATGTAACAGAATCTTTCGATAATTTTTTTTGTAATAATTTCCTATTCTGTAAAGCAAAAAAAAAAATTAATGTACTTAAAAAATATATGTAAAATTATATAAAAAAAAAATAATTAGGTACATATTTAAAAAAAGAACAAATTAAAAATTATTTTACTTGATCTCGCTTTGTGCTATCAGTTTTTGTTGTACTTTTCAGCATATTGATAAAATGTTTAGTAGTTGACTTATTTTAAACATTAAAATATATTATCAGTATATATATATATATATTAAAATAAGTAAATATCTTTAATTTTGAAAAAATTGTAGATTTTTTTTTTTTTTTATTTCATGTCTAATTTTTTCATGTATTTAGAGATTAACAATATCTAATATGAAAAAAATATTATACCGGCGGCACAAAGATATTTTCTACTGAACAGCAATATATTGATGTATTCAGAAATATTAAAGAAAAGAAAAAATAGAATAAAAAAACAATCAAAAAAAGGTAATTTTTTTTTATAAAAGTTTATATATAAATGTAAAAAATAACATAAACAAATTTAATAAAAGTACATTTTTAATAATAGAAAATATAAAATTTATTTATTTTTTTTTTTTTTGGAAAATAACAAGAATGAATTAGAAAAAATAGATAAAAATAAAATAATTTAAAAATTAGCTTATTTCCTTGCTTTTTATTAAAAATTAAAATTATATATATATATTTTTTTTTTTTTTATATGTTTTTTATTATTTTATGATATCAACAAAATAGCTAATAATACACACAAAATTATTACTAGTTCATAAAAAAAAATGCTAAATATAATTGTTGTAGTTGTAAAAAAAAAAAAAAAATTGGTAAAAAAACAAACCTTTTTTTATAAAAATTAATATTCAATTATAAAATAAGAAGTATAGAAAGCTAACTAAATTTTAAACTTTTTTACAATAATCTATATATGTAAATTTTTTTTTAATGGTTTAATACTTGTGCATCTTAAATATATTTCTTTCAGCATTTTAATGGCATTTATATAATTTTAACTTTATATAAAAAAAAAAAAAAAATTTAACTATCATTTTATAAATATTATTATTAAAATTTAATAAATGATAGTAATTATTTAAAAAGGGGGAAAAAAAATTTTATACTGATGGAACAAAAAAAATAGATTGGGGATGTTGTAAAAATTTTGATCACGTTAAATTAGAATATAAAACCTTCTTTTCCATTCAATTTATTAAAGAAAAAAATAATTAAAAAAAAAAAAATAATAAAATAATAACAAAAATTAAATAATATAAAAATACAAATTAAAAAGATAATAATTAGGTGTGCATGGAAAAAAAAAAAGTAAAAAAATGAATATTAACATAGTTTTAGCTTGGTAGCTATTTTTATCCTTTTTTTTTTTATTTTATTTTTTTTTTTTAGTATAATAAAATGTAACAAAATGTATATATAATAATGTATATGTGCAAATATTCAAATGACTCGTAATGAAATAGTATTAATATTTTTATATAATATATATATGTACATATATTGTTATGTTTTTCATTTTTCCTTAATTTTCCCGTTGATAAATTAAACATTACATTGTTTTTATATCAATGATCTTTTTCTGTTTAATAAGAATTAAGAAGAATGAAGAAAATTGTAATTAAAAAACTTTTAATAATATTTTATAAATTTCCCCTAAATATTCCTATCATTCTATGATTTAAAATATATAGTTATCTTTTTGTTCCAAGATAATATTAAATAAAAAGTTATATTTCCTTTATTATTTGTGATATCGGAGTTATTTTTAATATTTATTATAAAATATCAGAATTATTATTTTTTAATATTTCCAAAATATGTATGTATAATCTAGATTACATCTGTTTTAGTTTTTATTCAAATTTTTACACACACCTTTCAAGTAAAAAAAATCAAAAAAAATTATATGTCAAAATTATTATGAAAAAAGTTTTTAATAAGTAAAACAAACTAGGGAGAGAAAAGTTTAATTAAAATAAAATTTACATTCAATAACTTACATTATAAAATATATATGATGCTATATTTCATAAAAAACATATTAAAACACTTAAAGATACTAAGGTTTTAAACATGTATATATATATATTATTTTATATATTCATTTATATAAATCTATGATGAATAATAATTATCAATATTTTACAAGATGAATTTACGTAATTTAACTAATAATTATTTTAGAATTAAAATTTAATTTGCCATAATTATTCTATATTAAAAAAAAAAAAAAAAAATATAATAAAATAAAAATGCTCAAACATATGTTTCTTGTTGAATATAGTATTTAAAAAGACATAATTTAATTTACAATATAAAGATATTCTTAGAAAAAAAACAAAATAGTTCATGCGACTAAGAAAAATGTCAGATTTTTTTTCTTAAAAATAAATTCATATGCATTATTATTAATACAAATGTATTAATATTATAAAATTTTATTTTGAGAAAAATTGTAAAGTTTTAAAAAAAAAGAGTTTCCTTAAAAAGTAGAAAAGGGAAGGCAATAGATAATAAATAGATATTCTTATATTAAATTTTTCTTATAAATGATTTAAGAAAGATTTTTTTTTTTTTATAGTTCTAAAAATGCCAATAGTTTCATATCATAATTTAGGGAAAAAAGAAAATTGTAGTATAAAATTAAATAGTTAAATTTATTGACATGTATTTGAATTGCATATTCATTTTTATATATAGCATAAAGGCAAATTAAAATAAATAAAAAAATTAACAACGGCAAGTATAGTTATTGATAGAACGTTTATTATATTATAAATAATATTATTTCTACGTAAATAAATAATATATTTAATTTTATAAAAAAAATTATAATCAAATGAATGTGCAGTAAAAATGGATAAATTAAAATCACATATGCAATAAGGTTTTTTCAACAGCCTTATTCCATTCCATAATTTTCTTTTTTCTTTTTTTATCTTCCATTTTACAATAAAAAACAGAATCGCTCGTTCTTAATAACCTTTTAACAGAATTCAAATCTTTCCATATTTTTACACCTAAACCTGCTAACACAGCTGCTCCTAAAGCTGTTACTTCTTTGTATTTTGATACTTCAATTTTAGTATTTATTATATCAGAATTAAATTGCATAAAAGCTTTATTTTTAGTCATTCCTCCATCACATCTTAAAACATGAAGCATTTCTATGCCCATATCCGATATTAGTGAATATACAATTTCATTTAATTGAAAAACAATACCTTCTAATAAGGATCTAACAATTTGATTTCTATCTGTATTAAAAGTCATACCACAGATAGATGCTCGTGCATCTGGTCTCCACCTTGGAGCATATAAACCACTAAAGGCAGGAACGAATATAACGCCACTTGTGTCTTCACATTTTTCCATAATATCATTTGTTTCACTCGGATCACTAATCAAATTATTTTTGATAAGCCATGAAACTCCAGATCCAGCAGTACCAATTGAACCTTCAAGAGCATAATTTGGTTCATCATCATCATTAAATTTATAACAAACGGTAGTAATTAATCCACATGATGAGTATACAATTTTATTTCCTGTGTTAATTAAAAGGAAAACACCAGTTCCGTAAGTACATTTTGCTTCCCCTTCATCAAATATAGCTTGTCCTATGCATGCGCTCTGTTGATCACCAATGCATCCTGAAATAGGAACTCCTTTATAATCAGGAACTAATTCATTTTTTATTAGTCCAAAATTTGAACAGTTGCTTTTTATTTCGGGTAGAGAGTTCATATTTGTAATACCAAATAATCTACATAAATTTTTATCCCATTGCAAAGTATTTATATCCATCAATAATGTCCTAGATGCATTTGTGACATCTGTGTAGCATTTACCTTTGGTCAAATTGTAAATAAGCCAAGTATTTATATTTCCAATCATAGCTGTGCCATCTGCTACCTTTCGTTTTATGTTTTCATCATTTTGAATTAACCATAAAATTTTGAAAGCGCTAAAATAAGTATTGAAATAAGTTCCAGTTTTTTTCTGAAATTCATCATTATTGAATTTTTCAGAGAATTCCGAAACCATATCCTCTACACGGGTATCTAACCATACAATTGCATTATATAATGGTTTTCCTGTAAGTTTATCCCATATTATAACAGTTTCTCTTTGGTTAGTAATTCCTATACATTTTATAACTATATTTTTATATTTTTCTTTTAATACATTTACACCCTCATTCATTAATTTATATAAATTATCCATTATTTCTATTGGGTCATGTTCATACCACCCAGGCTTAAAACATTTTTGTTCATGAGGTAAGTTATTCATATGAAGTACATTTAATTCTTCATCGAAGAAAACTAGTTTGGTGGATTGAGTGCTCTGATCAATACTTAATATTATATTCATTTTTAATATACTTAAAATATTGGCTTAGATATATACTGATATAATTACTCAAAAAAAAAAATGTTTATGTATAACAAAAATATGTTATTTAAGTTAAATATAATGAAATATTATAATTTTAAAAACAAGAAATTACAAATACGTAATGATTTTATAGTAAAAATACAGAATATGTAAGTTTAAAAAATAAACAGAAATAATTTTCTGGCATACACCTGGAAAAAAGAATTTAAAAAAAAAATATATGCATTATATCTTAATATGTTTTCATATATTTTTATAAAAGGAAAAATTGTAATAATGAATATATATGTTTTAAAAACCTTTTTTTTAATTATTATAATTTTAAATAAAGATATAAAATTAATTAGGAGAAAACATTAATCAAAAATTTAGCTTATCGTACATTTAAAAAAAAAAAAAGATAAAATTATAAAAATAATTTATAGTATGAATGTGATTATTTAGCATAAAAAATTTCGAAGTTTCAAAAAATTAAAATTTTTTTCTTTTTAAATATTTTTGAAAGAAAATATTTTTTTTTTATTATAAAATAAAATTTTATGTATTTTAAAATATAATTATCTATATTAAAATCTTACTAAAGAAATTTACTTTCTCTTTTTTGTATCTAAAGTGTTTCATTCGTTTTAAATTTTTTGCTTGTTCAAGATAAAAAATAAACGCTATGACATAGATGTGGAATAACTTTCCCTAGCAGCATTTCTAATTTATTCTTTTTTTTTTCTTTTTATATTTTATTTATTTTATTTTTTATTTTTTATAATTTCTTCTAAAAATTGTTTTCTAAAAACTGAAAAGATTTTATTAAAATTTATTTATACAATAACCATTCCATATTTTTAATTATTTTTTAAACTGTTCTTACATAAATTACTAGAGTTAAAGATACTCTTTTAGAAGTAAAATTATATTTAAATTATAACTTGTAAATTATAAAAAGAACAAACAAAAAAGTTACTAGTTTTTATTTAATTTTTTTTTTTTTTCCATATATAAATATGAATTTACGAAAAATTAAATTTTTTATATAAAAAATGCTTCAAAAAAGCTTCATAACGTAGCATTAAACGTGTGCGTAAATTAAAAGTTTTTTATTATAATTTTATTTCATTTTTTTTTTTTAATTTATCTTTTTTTATATGTTTCTAAGGTACTTTTTTCTTATTTTATAATTCAAAAAAAAAAAAAAAAATCATATAATCATTATTTTGCTTCTGTTTTTTTGATATTTTTATTTTTTCTTTGATTTGATAAATTTAATTTTAATAATTTCTTTAATGTAACCTTAAAAGGTAATTTTTTCTGCTTTTCTGAATTTGATAAAAGTGATTTTTTAGCAGGCTTTGCAATTTCTCTTGCTATTACTTGAATATGACATGGTGATGACATATATGGATTAATTCTTCCGTGAGCTTTATAAGTTCTTCTTCTTCCTGGACGAGCTTTATTAACCATTACATGAATTAGTCTTAATTTTCCTATTTCCAAGTTTCTTGCCTATTCAGAAGAAATTAAAATATATGCATGTATATATTATTTGAAATTACATATACAAAAATTTGCTTATATAGAATAGATAAACATATTTTTTTACACTACACAAATATAAACATTTCATTATTTAAATATTTAAAAAAATACTGGCATTTCTTAAAATATATATTTATAACTAAATAAAAGAAAATGTAGACATAAAAATATAAAAAAAAAAAAAATACATTATAATTTAAAAAAATTGAAGGGAGTAGTAATTAAACAAAACAAATTATTATTTTTATTATTTTTAATTTTTCAGACAAATGCCTCAAATAATCATGTTTGAAAAAATAAGAATATATTTATTGGATATTAATAAATACATAGAACATGTATTTAATAATAATAATAAATATTCTTAATTTTTTCATACTCGTCATCTTTTCATCATAAAAAAAAAATAATAAAAATTTTTTTTTGTTTAAGTATTATGTAAATTTTCAACATACCTCAGCATTTGCTTGTACGTTATCCAGAACATTTAAAAGAAATTTACAAGACTTAACTGGCCATCTACCTTGAGTGTGGTTGAATTCTTTTGCTTGATTTGTTCTACCGACTCCTCCATTATATTTGCGGAAGGGAACACATCTTTTTTTCTCAATAACATCATTTAAATATTTTTTTGCTTCTAATAACTTCATCCTTCTTATAGCTCTTGCTGCTTCATATGTATTTTTAAAATGAACTCTCAAATCTACTCCTGCGCCTCTTGCGCCTTTAAAAAAAAAGAAATAAAATATACATTTAAATTACTTAAAAAATACATATAATTTTATACACTAAATAGATAAATATATTTTATTTATTGCAAATCAATGATCCATGACAATAAAAAGCATATGCATTTTTAATGCATCATTATTACATTTTCCGTGGTCTCTTAATTTTTTGGCATATTTAACCATTTCAGATAAAATTAAAAAAAAAATATATAGAGAATTATATAAAGAAAATTGTTTTAATTTAAAGTTTACTAAGAAAAAATTAAAAAAAAAAAAATTAATGTAAAACAAGTTTTCTTAAAATTATAAATAAAAAAAAAGATTTATTATATAATCGAATAAATAAGAACTTATAAATTAAAAACAAATAAAATATTTTTTACAAATAAATAATATTGTGTTTTTATTATATATATATAAATGTATATATATATATATAATAAGGTAATATTAACAATTTATCAAGTGTTAATATAAAAAATATAAAAAAAAAAATATTATTAATAAAAAAAAATTATATTATTTCAAATATATTTTATATAAATTTATTTATCCATTTTTTTTTTTTTTTATTATTGTTTATAAAAAGGAGAGCAAAGTGCTCGTGAAAATGTAATTTTTTTTTTTTTTTCATATATAATGTTTTAATTTTATATTTATTTTTATTATTTACTTCTTATTCTTAATTCTTTTTAAAGGATATTTATGTGAAACTATTTTATTTTAAATGATTTATATAAGCATATTGTACATTTTGATATAACAAAAAACATATTGAAGGCCCCCAAAAAAAATAACATAAATTTTTTTTTTAAATATATAGAATAAAAAAGAATATATTAATTTTACAAGAAATACGTATATGACATGAAAAAAAAAAAAAAAAATATACTAAATCAAAAAGAGCATTTTACATTTACGAAATTTAAATAATAGTTTCTAATTTTATACTTTTTAATAAATTATTCTTTTTGAAATATGCGAATAAAATATTTTCCTTCAATTTATTTCTTTTTTCTTATTGTTCAAAAAAGTTCTATAACTAAATTAAAGAAAAAAAATAATGTATCATAAATTAATTTTTATATAAAATGCATACATATAATTAAATAATTTGTCATATAATTTTTCTATTTTTTGTACAAAGGGGAAATTTACCTAAATCTTATTAAAATACGTAGTCTTTGAAATTTTGGAAAAAAATATTTTAAACATAATTATATAATATACATTAAAATTGATATTTTAAATAACACCTTTATGATATATATCATAAAAAAAGGTTCATAAAGGAGTATAATTTTATATATTATAAAAATTTACTAGAATTACAAACGTATTTGTTTTATGAGTATTATAGATATTAGTAAATAATTTTGACAAATTTTTAATGAACTGATATATTCACTATTTTAATTTTACTTTTGATTTATTTGTTTTACATCCATATTTTTGTTTATGTAATAATAATAATTTTTTTTCTTTGTTTATGATGTATATGATATATTATTTTCAAGAGACTTTTTTAAATCAGATAAAATACTTATACTATAAAAAACAAATGATAAAGGAATATCCAACTATCTAAAAGAAATTATTTCTTTCTTTTAAATATAAAAAGCAAATGAGTTTACTAAGTAATATATCATTCCTTCTACATAAGGATTATGAATATAATAAAATAAAAAAAATAAAAAAATATATATATATTTATATAAAATAATAAATTGAAAAATTTATTATGCATAAATTTGTGATATTTTAAATGAACAAAATACAATCAATTTATGTTATGAAATACTAAAAAACATCCTTAAATTGTGTGTTGTACTAATTTTTTTATATTTAAAAATTTATTGCATATAAGAGTATTGTATTATATTTATTGAAAACCAAAAAAAATGTAAAATAATGTTTTTATGGAAATTTTTTTTAAATTTAAAAGTTGAACAATCAAAAAAATGCTGTTTTTTTTCCTTATGAATTATAAATTTTACGAGCAATATATTCTTTAAGATTCTATATAAAAAAAATATATTAAATAACAAAAAAAAAAATTTTCTCTTCTGAATTCCTTTTTGTATTATCGTGTGCAAAATTTTTTTTTTTTTTTTTTGTTGCATGTTACAATCTTAGTAGAATAAAGCTCAATAGTCGGTTGAAAAATCTTAGATTCTACTTTTTTGCTTAGCTATTTGTTATAATGAAAAATATATATATATATATATATAATATTAAATAAAACATTAATTATTTTAAATATTAAAAATATGTATTTCATCATATTTCCAAAATACATTGAGAACTTTTTTTCCTCTCTTCCGTTTTTTAATAATACTTTTTAATTATCAAATTAAGAAAAAATCACATGTTCTTATATTTTTTTGTATCAATTTAAAAATATAAGCAAAAAAAGTTTTATATTTTATTTTTTTATTAATTAGTTATTATGTATGAACAGTTTGTTTCTTTTTCTTTTTTTTTCTTTTTTTTATAATTTATTTGCAATACATTTTTTATGTTCATATTTTCATTTTTACTCAGCTTTTAATAGAAAAAAAAAAGAGGAAATAAATAAAATAAAAATGATTGTGGAATATTGAGAACATATTATCATTCTTTTTAATGGCATAAAAAGACAATTACTTTAAAACTTCTATAGAATTGAATTTCTATTTTAATAGGAATATATTTATATATGTATTTGCCTTTAAGTATGATTTAGTATGTATTATAAAATGTTTTAATTAAATATGCTTTATTTTAGAAAGAATAATAAGGAAAAAAAAAAAAAAAATAAAATTTTCAAATATGAAAGAACAATGTTTTTTAGTACCTGGAGAATTCGGTATAATTGTTCAGATTTTAGTTGGATGCATATCATTAAGTATATTATTTATGAAGTACATTTTAGAAAATCCTAGAAGACCATTTATCACATTTTTAAAAAATTTAATCAGCATTTTGTTTGGATCTATAATGCTTCATTTTTTAAATATTTTTATATCCATACTTATTTTTAGGTGTAATATTTTATTGTATTTATACAACAGTGATATGGATGAATGTTCTATATATTTTATTCAAATTATTATTGATGCAACTTTTGGTTTATATTTAGAATATAAAATATTTCCTATTTATAAATTTATAAATGTTCGAAGAGAGTATTTACACAATAATTCCAACTCATCTATTTACAAACCTGTTGATGCATTGTCTCATTATTCTTCCTTTTTAAAGTTGATTAGTAATGGCAATAAGAAGGAATTCCCTAATAAATATAGCATTACCAGTAAAAATAATATAAATATTTTTAAATTAGATTCTTTCAACTTTAAAAACTATTCAGAAAAGAGAAAGTGTGATGCTTCCAATAAAAATAAAATAAAAAATTTAAAAGACCAAAACGATACAACGAAATTACTTGGAGAAAAAATATCTAAATATGACAATGCTTTTGACAGTGATAATATTTTTTATAATTTTACTACTAATGAAAATATAGATAGTGAAAAACAAACAAAAAAAAAAAACTTAAGATTATACGATGATGATAATGATAAAAACGAATTAACGTTGCTAAATGACCAAACAAAAAATAAAGATTTTTGTATCCTTTTAAATGAAAATATTATATTTGATTATGAAGATGTAATTATATATGAAAATAAAAATTTAGGCATTTACAAAGGAATTGATGAAGATTATTCCCACTTTAGTTTATTTCATGGAACTCCATTGTGGATTTATGTTGTATTAACCGCAAAGAGTATTACTTTATTATTTTTTTTTCTTCTTTCACCTATTTTTAATATATTTGTTTCATATACAGTATCACTTATTAATGATATGAAATTCAAACTTTTAATTGTAATGGTTATATTACCGTTTTTTTTAAATTTCATCATATATTTCTTTACTGATAACATAATTAAAACAAAATATACATATATGAATATAAACTAAGATAAAATTTAACAAAATTTAATATTCATCTTATTAATATACATACTATTTCTAATTTTATCTTTTTATATTACAAATACATCCATTTTATTATTGTCTTTTATTAATTTATTCATTTATCCTTTTATTATGTTTTTTTTTTTTTTGTTACAAATAAAAATTTAAAAATACAAATTAACTCTATTATGTAAAAAAATACACTTGATAATTTTTTACAAAATAAATTTTATAAAAAATAAAATCAAGAAAAAATGTAAAGTTTTAAAATATAAAACGTATTAAATTTTTAAGATATAATAATTATAATTTGTATATATATACATATTTATATTTAAATACCTTTAAAAAAACCGTAATAAATATATATTTTTACTTATGAGAAAAACAAAAAAAGTATGTGAAATTATATATATATTTCTATGTATTTATATATTAAAATAGAAATCAAAAATATATCTCATATAATTATTTATTATTAAAAAAAAAAAAAAAACTATAGGTTTAAACAAGATATAAATAATTGACAGATATCCTTTTTTAAAAAAAAAAGAAAAAGGAAATTAATCTTAAAATTAAAACAATTATTATATTAATTATGTTTCTAAAAAAATATAAAAATGAAAAAAAATTAAGAATCCAAAAAATCACTAACATTTTGAATATTATCAGTATTAGTTTCTTCAGTAACTTCATCATATGAACTATTTATACACATATTATGTGTTATGATATTTTCAATTATATTTTGATAATTTTGTTTGTTTCTCTCTTTTTCTTCTTTCGTTTTAAAATAATTATGTAAAGCTTTAAAAAAAAAATAAGTAATAAAAATAATAATACTTAAAATAAAAAGAAAAAGAAACCAATTTACATATTTTTCTTTTTTTGTTAGACTATATACTCCACCTTGTAACACTTCTCTAACTATCTCAACTTTATAAGGATTTCCCCCATATTCATCAAAAATTATTACAACATTCGTTCCTTCAACTAACCAATCTGTAGGTATTCTCATATATCTTGTTAAAGGTATATTTATTAAATTTTCATTATTTAAAAATTTTTCTTTTTCATTTTTTTTATTTTTAAATTTTTTTTCTTCGTTAACTTCATTTTCGTAGCTATCAATATCATCTGTTGTCCAAAAACTTCCTAGAATATGATTGTTGATGTAAACAAATCCTCTAAATAACCCATCAATTCTATTATTTTCTAAGTCGTATGAAGATAGTTTCAAAGAATACTTAGATCTCATAAAATCTACCTTCTTAATAAAGTATAACAAAGTATACCAAGTTAATGGCCAATTTATATTTTTTTTATTAACTTTGTTAAATCCATTTAAATATTTAAATATACCAGTTTTACAGTAATATTTTATCTTACTAAGAAAAAAAGAAAAAATTTTCGATGTACACATTTTTAAAAAAGCATTTGTTATATTTTTCATCTCAATTTTTTTATTTACTATTGATTCCATATCCATTTTTTTAAAGTTTAAATCTTTATTATCGTAATTTCCTATTTTATCATTTTCATTTTTACTGTTTTTTATTTTGGTATCTGTTCTTTTGCTATTTTTATCAGAAACATTTTCTTTTATGTTATCATTTACTGAAGAACTATAAATCCAATTCATTAAATGTGGCTTTATGGAATTATACTCAAATAAATTGTACATTTTTTTATATTCTTCTATACTTTTTTCATTTTTTAATATTTCTCCATTTAAACCAACACAGTTATGTACATCATATTCATTTCGTGTAATAATAAATATAAACGTGTTAATACTTTCTTCATCGTAATAATTATGAAAGTTATATTCATTATCACCAAATACATTATAATTTCTCTGTTTATGATGTTTTTCATTATCATTTATATCATTCATAAAATTCTCAAAAGTATTTGTATCTTTTTTTTTTTTATTATTTATATTTTGTTCTATTAAGATTTTACTTTTATTATGATCTACAATTCTACCATTATTTTGAGAATTTTTTTCTGTATCTAAGTTTATCATATTATTGCTTTTCCTAGTTGATTTGTTATTTTTATGTGTTTGTGAATCATATTCTATCTCTCCCTTTTCAAAAAAATTATTATTTTTTAAGTCTTTTATCTTTACATTATGAAGGAAATCTGTTCTAATGTCTTCCTTGGGCAAACCCAAGCCCAAATTAGAACAAATGATATAAATTTTTTTAGAATTTATAATTTCAATATATTTATATTCATTAAATCCGCCATAGATAAATTGGTTATCAGCATAAATATATATATATAAGCTATAGTTGCTTACAAGTAATTTTACATAATTGATGTTATTCTTCATTGTAATGATATACCATTGAAATTTAGTAAAATCTAATGTCAGATAATAATTATTTAAAACATTTATTACATATATAGAATGTAAACAATTTGGATGAAAATAAGAAGATAGTTTCATATGCTTGATAATATTTTTAGATAATAAATTATTATTTCTATAATTTTTTTTTTGTTGTTGTTCTTCTTTTAAGCACATTAAAGGACCGGAATTTATAATATCCATTGAATATAAATATTTATCAATAGGATAATAAGTTTCTTTTTTGTTTATATAAGAAAAATCATAATTATAACTATAAGAAGAATCATAAATTATTTTCTTTTTGTATTCATTGTATATAATACAACTAAAGCTATTAATATTATATTTTAAATGACCTATTTTAACAAATCTACTTCCTTTAATATTATAATTGCAAATAATTTTAATAATGTCGTAGTCATACAATTCTATATTTTTAGATATTTTTATAGGGTTAATATATTTTCCATCTTTCATTAAATAATGACCATATTTTTTTAAAATTTTAAAAATTTTTTTTATATGAGAATATAATGGTTCTTTTTGATTAAAATATAAGTCTATAGGTTGTCCAGTTTCTTTGCTATAATGCTCTAAGTATACATGTGTGTTATTTATATTATTTCCACTATAATATGGAAAAATATTTATAAAAACACCTCCTTTTGCTAAAAATACTAAAATATTAAATGCTAAATCTTTAAAATTTCTTATATGCCCTATGTAATTATTATATTTTCTATGTACATTTTTTACACTGATACTTATTTCTTCTATTTCATTTTTCTTATCTTTACTCTCTTTCTCTTTCTTGTTATCACATGAAATTTTTTTAGAACAATCTTTTGTATCATTGTTATTTATGGTAAATTCGTTATTTTTATTAAAATTTTCTTCTTTCTTAGAATTGTTCTTTCCTTTGAAATATTTATTTGTTTCATCTAAATTTTGGAATAAATTTGATAAGTTATTTTTTTTTTTATCATCTTCTGTGAGAGAAGATTTATAAATAATGTGTTCTTTAAATTTTCTTTTCAAAATATTAGGAGAGTTAACATTATGAATACTATATTTTGCCCCTGTCCAGACTTGAGACCATATACATGGCTTATTCAATTTAATACATTCATTGTCAAACCAATTATTGTGTAAAAAATGATTGTAGCAATTGTTACCAGCATAAGAATTTATGAATTTATCATTAATAAATGGATAATTTGTTGTTAATATCTTTATTTTATTTAAATGTTTTTGAACAAGTTTATTAATCTCATTAATATATATTAATCCCAGTTCATACTCTTTAATAACTCTTAAATATTTATTAAATCGAATGTATAGTAAGTAACCTAAAGTCATTATATAGCTTCTTCTTATTCTTCTAAAAAAGTTTATTACACAACTTAAAATAGAATTAGAATTATTGTAATCTTCAAAATAAATTTCTATATTACAAATGTTATGAAAATATCTTTTTCTTTTTAATTCAATTATTATATACATATAATAATTATCAAAAGTCTTATCAATATTTAAATATATAATAGGGCCATTATTTATACTAGTATATTTTTTTATATGTGGTAAAATATAATTAAACCATTTAATAACTCTTTTATAAAAATACAAGCTATAAATATTATTATATGCATTTTTTTTTTTGTTATATAAAATTTTCTTTTGATTTATGACCTTTTCTATAGCACTTCTTTGCAAGTTTTTTGAATCTTTTATAATTGCTTTTCTTTTTTTCCATAAATTCCATTGAAAATATTTTCTTATTTTTCTCTTATTTAAATTTAAATTAATATAATCATTTAATTTTTTATTGAACAAAATGTATGTAGGAATATTAGAATTGTAAATATTATTTATATATGGACCAATATTCAATATAACAAATAGTCCATTAGAAGCACAGAAATTTAATAAATAAAAAAGCTTTGAATTACTAATATCATACTTATCTTCTAAATATTCATTTTCTGGCCAAAATAAAAAAGTATAAACTGTATTAAAATTTAATTCTTTAATTTTTTTTAAAACTATATATATATCTCTAATACTCATATATATATACGGAACATAAGCACTTAATATATATGTTTTAAAATTATTAATATATATTAATCTATTTATATGATTTATCTCAAAACTTTTATGTTCCTCATTTTTTTTTATTAAAATATTATTTTTTTTATCAATGTAATTGTCATTATTATGTAATATATAGTTATATGTTATAATATTCTTTTCCTTTTCTACGGATTTATCCTGAAATAATTCTTTTAATTTTATCCATAAATTACTAATATTGTTATTCTTTGTAGAAGAACATAAACAGAAATCTTTTATTTTTGAATTTAAAAAAAAAAGGTAATAAAAACATATTAGAATAAGGTTCATTTTATTATATTTTTAATGATACTCATTGTATTATTTTAATGAAATACAAGAAAAAAAGAAAAAATTGTGAAGATAATATATAATACTATTTATATATATAAAGGATAAAAGAAAACTGTAAATTTTACAATTTAAAATAAAGAATATCACATATATAATTAAATCAAAATTATAATTCTAAATTTTAATATATTTATCAGAAAAAAAAAAAATAAAATAAAAAAAATTTAGAGAAAAAATATTATAAATTGTAAAATCAACACATCTAAAAAAAGAAAATTTTATTTTTTATTATAACTAATAGCTTTTTATATAAAGAAAAATTAATTATTAAAAAGATAAGTAAAAATAAATAAATGAATAGATAAATAAAAGTTTATATTAAAAGGTAAATAAACACCATATTATAAGGAAATTTTTTTTTTTTTATGTATGTTAACCTTTCTTTTTAAAAAAAATATTCGTCTTGAATTTTTTACAAATTACAACTTAAGAAAAAAATTAGTATTTTCCTTTTATTTAATGGAATATATAATCTGCCATTTAAAAATTTACTAAAAATATAAAAAATACTTTAGTTTTTCTAATTCACTTTTTCTTAAAAATCTTTTATAAATCTCATATACACAAAATTTTTACATATCCATTATCTATAAAAAAAAGAGAACCTAAACATATATATATATAATAAATTTAGATTAAATTCATTTCAATATTTTTATTTTTTTTATTTTTTAATTTTTATTAAAATAATATATTAATACAAAAAAAAGAAAACAAATTATTATTTTTAATTCTTTATTAAGCATGCATAGAAAATTGTTATAGTCCAACAAAATACAATCCATATATGAATATATGTTTTTCTAATTATATATTCTTAGTACTTATTAGGGTCTCATAACCAAATAGGTAAGTTAAAATACGTATTTACACATTTGTATATTTACATTTATGTGTCAAAATGTATAATTTTTTTTTTTAATAAAAGATATTTATCTATTTTATGATGAAATAATCTTGTATTTTATATATGTTAACATACTGTTTATTTGTTAGTATTTATATATATATATCATTATTACTTTTTTTTCTTTTTATATATTCTTTAGAAGAAAAAGAGGAATTTCATCAACTGTTTGAAGAATAATATTTGACAAAAAAACTAATTTTTGTTTTATTAATTACTTTTTTTTTTGAAAAATATATAAATAAGCATTTAATTTATTACTTTTTATGTTATAAATTTGAATATACTATTTCGAGTATTTTTTTTTAAATAAAAATAATTTTTGGAATGAAAAGAAATAAAATTTAAAATTTATATTATATAAAAAAAGAAAAAAATGAAAAACACAATTTTATGCATAAAAGCTGAATTAGATAATGTTAAAAAATTATACTGCAATGATGAGTATTTATGGATATTTAATAGTATAAATTAAACAATATTTTTTTCTTTTTTTTTTTATATGCATAATTTTTTTTTATTATTCTTTTATATTTACATATATTATTCTTTTAGTTAGAGATAATTCTTCATCTTTAACAAGAAACAATATACAATTCAGAAGAATTGACAAATTAGACATACCTAACAGTAGAGGGTATATATTAAATATTACCTACATAATCTTTTTATACCTATTCATAAAAATTTTTAGTTTTAATTTTAATTTTTCATTTATATATATCAAATCTTAGTACAGCAAATTTTATGATTAAATGGACAGAATATCCAAAATACTCTACAATCAATTTTGTAAATGTATAAAAAACGAAAGAATAAAAATAGAAAAAAATCAAAAAGAATTTTAAAATATATTTAAATTACTTTTTTCATAATTTTTTTTTTTTTTTTTTTTCAATTAGACAAAAAATTGTTGTTCATATGAAGAAAATGATACCTGGAAAGATTTTGCAAGTTTTGAGTGCAGAGGGTAATCATAGATAAATAGATAAAAAAAAAAAAAAAAAAAAATGAAATAAAAAACTTTGGGGAAAGAAAATAATTATATTAAATTTATCTATTTTTTTCTTCTTTATGATATTTTGTTTGTTATTAATATTACTTTAATATTTTTAGAATAGAAATTGTTGATTTTATTCCCAGTAACAACTTTATCGTAGAAGATATAAAAGGAAAAGTTTATTACGATGTTAATTTGTCAGAGTTGAATTGGTGTGATTATAATGAAGTAAGCACGATTTATTAATAGGCAATGATATTTTCATTTGTATTATACTTTATTATCTAGATTTTTATTATTTATAGTTACAACAATAACAAAAAAAGAATAAAATAAAATAAAAAATAAAAAATAAAAATAATAAAATAAATAAAAATCATATAAAAACAAATATGTAATATATAATTTATTATAAAATGCAACAAAAAATATGCATATATTTTTTTTTTAAAATGTATACATCTATTAAGAATAAATTATTTAAAAAATTATATATAATTTAAAAAAAAAAATTTTTTTTTTGTTTTTAAGGAACATGAAATGTGTGTAGGTATTTATAACCTAGAGTATGAAATAAAGTAGGAAGGAGAATATAAATATGACTTTTTAATAAAAAAAATATTTTACATATTAATATTTCTCTTTCTAATAATATATTTGTATCTTTTTTCAAAAATTAAAAATAAATAAAACTTTAATATATATTTTTTGTTACAAAAAAAAAAAAAAAAAAGGGATAAAAGCAACATAAAGACTTATAAATCTGTATGCATATTAAGAAAAAATGTTAAATTTAATAAAAAATTTTGCATTTAAAAAAAAAAAAAAAATATGATAAAATGTTTACTTCTTTTTATTAATATATATGTGGAGAAATTTTATAAAAAAGCATCTCAGAAATTAAATACTTCTATTTTTTTGGTATTTCTCTTCAATTATATGTGATAATTTTAGATAATCTGAGCTTAACCTAAAAAAATTATAAAAATAAATTAATTTAAAAAAATATATTTTTTTATTTATATACTTATTTAATTAATTATTTTTTTTTTTTTTTTCCTTTTATTTACGTAGTTGAATTTTTTATATTCTTTTTGTGTGTCACATTTATTCGAATTTCTTCTATGCTACTGAATCTGGAAAGACAAAAAAAAAAAATTTTAGTTTTTGATACTAGTGAAAAAATAATTTAATATTATTCATTTTAATATACTCTTTATCTTCATTAAGTATTATTTTATCAAAAACATTCCCCCTCAAAATATCTGTAACTGTTTCCTTTCTTTTAATAACTCCGAAAAATTTTCCTTTATACTTCGATTTATCTATAAACTAAAAACGAAAAAAAAGAAAAAGTTAATGAAAATATCATTTTCTTATCTTAGTAATATTGTTATTTAATAGTAAAGATTATATTTTTTATTAATTCAATTAAAGTATTTTATAAAAATTTTACCATTATATCAGCACAATTACCCAATGAATCTTTGATAACTAATTTATCACAAAAAGAAAAACATAAATGACCATGCAAAATATTCTTTAAATATATATTTGGATATCTTAAATTTATTTGATAATTATTGTCGCTTTTTATTTGAATTTCGTTATCAATAATTATTTTAATTTCATCAAAATCCCCCAAAGTTGTTAAATTTAAATCAGAAATAATTTTTGCTTTTGATTTAAAATTTTCTGCAATCAAAAAGAATGATAGAGGTATACTGCTTTTCATTGTCATACTGACAGTGGAATGATCAAAAGAACATTCAAATTTTTCATTTTGTTTTGATAATATAAAAGAATTTGAAAAAGTATAATACAAAAAATTTAAAGATTTCAATAAAAGTATAACATTTGAAATAAATATATCGTCAGAAAAATCCAAATTATTCTTAGAATTATTTATATATTTATTCATAAGATTTATTTGTTGAATTTCATATAAACGTATATACTCAATTATATATAAAAAAGTTTTAGATAAATTAATAATAAAAAAAACGTCATCTGGATTTTTTATTAATGATATATATTTACTATTAAGGTAACCATTGTAAGTTAAATCATAAATATAATTAATGATACTTTTAGAATTGTTTTCATTATTCATATTAAAAAATATTTTCTTACATATGTCCTTTTCAATTCCCCTTTTTTCTATATGCAATAAATTGTTTTTTGTTATTTTATCGTTACAAATTTCTTCGTATTCATTATCTCTGCTTAAATTTTCAACATTGAATTTTCTCCAACTATTGGAAGATGATAACGAATTAATATTTAAGCATCTAGAAAAATTCAAAAGGCCATTAAAAAGATAGGATTTAAAATTATAACAAGTAAAATAATTTATTTCACATAAATCTTGATCTTTTTCTTTTACTAAAAATATATCGAATCCTTCCATATCAACATACTTATTATGAAATTTTTTTTTAAAATACTTAAATAAATATTTTGATTTAAAAAGAACCCAATAGAAAAAAATGTTCCTTATCTTAACAAAAAACGTATCTACATTTTTTCTATTGTCATAAATATTAAAAGTATTTTCACTGTGAAATGTATCCATGTTGCCAATTTTATTTTTCATCAAATTATTTAAATTATTAACCTCACTATTTAAATTATTTAAACTACCGTTATTTTTACTATCATCAATATTATTATTATTACGATGAATTGATTCTGTGTAGTTTTTATTAGTTCTTAATTCCACATAACTTATATTATTTTGATTATCTACACTGATTATTTTTTTCTTTATATTTTTATCTTCCGTCTTTTTTGAAATATTATTGTTTATTTCGTTCAAATAATGAACAATCTTTTTATTCCAAGAGAAATTACTATTATATATTTCTTCATTAAAATTTGACATACGAAAAAATTTTTTTGCATTTTTATTAGTATACTGAATAAAAACATATGAACGCATATATTCATTTTCCTTATTATAAATATTATTATTAGTGCATTCACAAGTATACTGACTATAAAATGAATTTCTGGGTTTGAACAAATCTGAAAACATATTCAAAAAAAAGTTATCGAAATATATATTAAAGGAGCTAAAAGCATAATACAAATTCGTTTTTTTAGTTTTAAATAATTTTTTATTAGATTCTCCTAAATGATATTTATTATCACTAGCCAAAAATGCCATCAGATAATTAATGTTCACAGGAACATTCACAGAGCATCTATATATATTATTAAGGTAACTGGAGGATATGTTTTTATTATAAAAAAATATAAAAATACAAAAAAAAAAGAAAAACAAAAAATAAAAGATTGACTTAAAATATATATATAATGTTATAAATGAATACAAACAAGAGAACATAGAAAAAATATTAAATATAAAATAAAATAAATCAATATTTTTGTTTCCACTATTCATCTTATATATAGATAGATTCTTAATATGATCTGTTAATTCTTGTAAACTATTTAAATTTACTTTGTTTGTGTCAATATTCAAATTATTAAAAAAACTTTTTATATCATCATGAGCTAAATCATTATTTAATTTAATTTTTTCAACATTTCTCCAATTACTAAAATATGATGTTTTATTTTTAATGTCTTTTAAACTTTTACATTTTACATTAATTTTTTCTTCATTAGATGGCATTATATTTTCTTTTTCTTCATTACCATCATGAAAATAAACTTTATCAAATTTAAAACTATCATTTTTCTTATATAAATTAAAAACTTCACTATTATTATTATTAAGATTTTGATCTTTAGAGAAGTTATTATTTCTTTTAGTATTTAAAGAATTTTCTACTTCATTTTTTATTATTTCTTTATTAAAAATATGTTCATTCTCCTTAAAAATTATATTGTTGTGTTTCATATAACTGTCTTTATTATCTTCTATATGAATATTATTTTTATAATTAAAATTTTTGCTATGTATACTATCATATTTTCTATTTTTGCATATTATTCTATCTTTATTACTTTCTTCATTTAAATAATTATTATTGTTAAATAAGATTTCATTATTTGTATTTTCAATACATATATTTTCAGTATTTAAAATATCCTTATTCTTAAAATCAATTTGTTCATTTCTTTTATTTGTATGAATTTTATTTTTATTTTCTATATGTACATTCTCTATAATATTATTTTTTTTTATTGGTAAATCAAAATTTTTAGTATTACTTAACTTTAGTTTACTTGTTTTTTCCTCTCCCATTTCATTTTTCACATTCTCATTATTCAAGAGAGTTGCCATTTGAATATCTATCATACACTTTTTTGTTTGAATTTCATCATCTGAACTTAAATAAACAACGTTTTTAGAGTAGGAATTTATAACAAAAACACTACTTCTTCCTTTATATTCCCCTATCCATTGTATTTGAGCGTTTAATAAATCAATTTCTCCTTTTAATTCACTTTTTTTGTCATTTAAATAATAGCACAATTTGTTATTTTTTATAACAAAATATCTAAGTTTCCAAGAGTAAAACATTCCATCATTTAATCTATATAAATACTCTCCGAATTCATTGCTATCACTATTTTTTTTGAAAAAGAAAAAATTGTTTGATTCATCTTTATTCTGTTTTTCTTCATTTTTTTTAATTTTATTAACATTTTCTATAAATTGGTTTTTATTTAAATCATTTTCTTTTAAGCTATTTACTTTTAAAATAACTTTCCTAGAACTTACAAAACTACTTTTTGACGTAGTATTTTCACTACTTGAAGATGCTTTATCATCTGCTGAGAATTTCATAAATTCCTTTTTCTTTGGTTTATTAAAACTTTCGTTTATTATACATTCCTCTTTTTTTTTCTTTTTTTTTTTCTCTTTCTTCTCATTTTCACTTATATTTTTTGTGACTGTATCTAAATTATCATTATCGGTGTTTAGTGAATGTGAAGATGTCTTTATTAACTCCTTTTCGTTCTTTATGTTACTTTCTTTTTTGGTATCCTTTTGTAAAGGAATATTATTATTATTTACGAAAGAATTATTATCATAACTATTATTATGTATATTCATATATGAAACTTTGTTCAATGATTCATTATGGAAGAAATTTTTTGTATCATTTTTGTTGCTGCCAATAGTTATACTTGTGATGGAACTGCTTGAAATTTTTTTGTTTTCATAAATATGTGTAGTAGTTTCTTTACTATTTAAATTATCTAAGTTATTATTATTTATATTATCAATATTATCGCATTTATCTATGTTTTTTTCATTATTATAATTTGTTGTAGTATCACAATCTTGAACCTCTAAAGACTTTTCTTCATTATTAACTTGATCCCCATTATTTGATTCTGATTCATTCCAAAAATGATTAAGTTTTTTCTGAACATCTTTTTCAATATTTCTAATATCTTCAATAGTTAAATCAAACCATTCATCAATCCAGCAAAAAGCTTTTCTATGATATTTTAAAATGTTGTCTTTTAAAGAACTAATAATCCAATTTTCAATTCTTGAACAAAAAATTCCAAAATAAGGAATATTAATAGTAAATAATTTATAGCATGTCATAATAGTTGTACTATTCTCTTTCCATTTTTCATCTAATTTTCCTCTTTTAGCCTTTTCACTATAAAATAGGGAAGGATCTTCTTTTGGATTATAATCCTTATATGATACTTTATCATTTACAATATCTATATAAATAATTTTCCTTAATGGTAATAAATCTTCTGGTATATTTAATGCATTATCTTCTGTGTTAAAACCCATGTGATGAGCTGACTCGACTTGAATTTTTGCTTTTGGAAATCCACTTGATTCATAAACTGTTTTTAAATAAGGATAAGAATTCCAAGACTTCTCATCTAGTATGCAGTATTTAGCATCAATAAAATTTAGCAACCATTTTGGTAGTTTATTCAGTAAGTTTATTCTTTTATATGTATATTGCCCTGGTAATCCATTATCATTTATATAACTTTCGTTTTTTAATATAACTATACCCTTTTTAGATTCATTTTCATTCTTTTCTAAGGAATTTAAATTTTTTTCAGAGTCTTCTAATGATGCTTTCGCAACTAAATATAATTGACACAACTTATATTCTTCTAGTGTTAAAGGCATTGCAAGCCTAAATTCAACTAGTTTCATTTTTAAAAAAAGATCAATTTATCTTTCTCTCTCTCTCTTTATATATATATATTTAGGTGTATTTAAACAAGTAAAGAATGTATACATTTATTTGAATATTTTTTACTAAATAAAAAAAAAAATTCTTTTTTTTTTTTAACTTTACATTATAACGATGAAATTATATTTAATTGCAAAAACCTTAATATAATTTTATTCAATAATATTTTTTGTTATATAATAATGAAAAAGTCTTTTTGCATAAACAAAATAAAAAAGTTCATTTCTTTTTCTATTGTTTATTTATACTTCTATCTTATAAATTTTAGTAACTTTATAAAATAATATTTTCTCAATTTTTATCATAATTTTTTTCACATTTTATAACACAGTTTTTAACACAATTTTTTTTTTCTCATTTTATTCTTCTTCATTAGCATATATTTTTTTTTTTCTTAAGTATACACAATTCTTATCTTTTTTCTTTTGTTATTTTAATCTTATATTTAAATAGTTTTTCTTTCAATGTTTTTTTTTTATTTTTTTTTTTTTTTTACTTTCAAAATTAATCTATAAAAATTTTATATTAAAAATATTAATATATCTGAGTACAATTAACATTTTACGTTTATAACAATTTAAAAGTAATAAAGAATCATGCTATAAATTAGAATTTTAAGAATAACTAAATTAAAAATGTCACGTGTATATTATTTTTTTTAAATCATTCTGATACCTTTTACTTTTTAACTATTTTTAAAATAAAAATATTGTCCTATTATCTTATTTCAACATTTTTCTCTTTATAATTATTGATGTTGTAATTAATATTTTTGTTTATATATATATATTTGTAAACGCAAAATTTTTTTTTTAATATAAATTAAAAATAATATATATATATATATATATATTTATATTTATATAAATGTTTATATCTTTGTATTATATATTTATATCTTTATATTATATATACATTTATATAAATACATATATATATATTTAAAATAAATAGTAATATAAAGCAAATATGAAATATAAAAAATAATAATTTAATTTTGACTTTATATATAATCAATGATATTTATCAGTTAAAAAAAAATATATACACAATAATTTGTATGCATCTTAAAATTAAGAATTTTCCTTTTTTTTCTCCTAAAAAAAAAAATTCAGAAGAATTTATTTATATTTTTTTTACATTAATATAATGTTTAATTATATTACTTAAATAATAAAAGAAAAAGAAAACTTCGTTTACTTTATTTCTTTAATTATATTTTTATCTTTAGCATTTTTATTTATTCTTTTTTTCTTTTTAGTTATTTTTCTCCATAATTTTTTATAAATGCATGCATATTTATTTTTAAGAAAAAGCGAAATCTTTTTACTAATATATTAATTTAGATAAAAGTAGGAAATATAACAAATGAACGTTCATTTAAAATTTTTTTTTTTTTAATTATTAAAGCGTTTTATTCAACTAAAAAATGGAGAATGAATACTTTGAGTAATTTTTACATAAAGTAAATTAAAAATATATATATATGTATATATATTTATACATCAAAACTAAAATGCTTTTTGTAAAATATTCTAGATATCCTTTTCTTTAGTCTGTTCTTTTTAAGTATATATCTTTTTTAATTAAATACAGTTTTTTATAAAGTATTTTGATAAATTTAATATATCATTTAATAACAAAATAGCATAATGTGGATATAATATTATATGAACTCTAAGAAAAATATTTTTTGGGATAAAAACAAGATAGAAAAAAAAATTTTCTGATTTTGGACTTTTATTTTACATCAAATTTTAATTTTTTTAGTAAATAAAGTTTCAAAAATAATGTAAATTATTTATATTTTCCTATAAATTAATTTATATTAGGTAAAAATTATATCACAATTTTTTCTACAATTTTTTTTTATAATATTCATAAAAATGGTTTAAAATCTCGTACCTCTAAAATCTAATATAATCCCTTTTCTACTTTAAGACCATTATGAATTGTATAAAATTATTTTTCTATTTTTCTTTTTTTTCTATTATTAAAATGTTAAATTAAAAAAAAATTTCGTATAAAAAATAGTTTTTTTCTTATATTTTATTCCAAAAAAAATTTCATGCTACTCAAAATTTTAATTTCTTCATAAAATTAGGAAAAAATATTATAATATTTTTTTTTAATTATAAGAAAAATTTATGCTTTTTTTTTAGTTATATTTTAATAGGTGTATTTACCCAATTCTCTTCAGATAATCATAATTAGAAAAAAAAAAAAAATAGCTTTATAAATTATCAAACAAAAAAATGTATTATTTTTTTTCTTTTTATCTTAGATTTTTTTTTAAATTGAATTAGAAAGCAAAAATAAAAATATTATTTATGTATATATACGTAATGATATATTGTTCATTTGCATGAAAAAAAAATATATATTTAAAAATAAACCTAAAGAGTAGAAAATTATATAAAAAAAATTTATTTATATGCATTTTTTTTTTTAATAGTAATTTTATATTTTTTTAAGTTAAAGTATTTTCTATAAATGATACAAACGTTATTACATTTATCAAAACTTTAATATATATATATATATATATAAAGTATTTATTTTATTCTTTTTTATTTCCTTTTTTCAACCGAAACAACAATTCTATACATATATTTATGACAAGAATTTTTTTAAAAAGTATAACTAGTTTAATTTTATTATTATTTTTTTTTTTTTTCATTATATATAATAATTATACATGTTGACTGCATTTATTTTTTATAATATATTTTCTTTTTAACGATAATTAGTGTTGCAATCAAGAAAAGTAATGCTATAATAAAAAAAAAATGAAAAAGAATAATAAATAGAATTTTTAACTTTTTTATTTTTTATCCTTTTTATTTAAAATTCAGATTCTTTATATGTTTACTATTTTGTTTTCATTCTAACTTTATTGTAGCTTATTTTATTTTTATTTTTATTCTTTACTTTTTTCTTTTTTCCTTTTTTTTCATTTTTTTTTTTTTTTTTTGAATTAAGGTGTTGTAATGCCTAGATAAAATTGTTTAACATGAATATTATAGAATAATTATAAAAATTAGAAATTTTAATTATAGACAATATTTAATTATAAAAAAAAATTAAATGACATTTTCTACAATTAGGGAAGAATATTAAAATATTTAAGAATAATACATATTTATGATTTTTCTATTAAATTTTTGTTAATTTCTTAATATATGAATACATATGTTTCTTAATTAAATATATTTAATTTCATTAAATTAAAAAAGAAAAAAAAAATATAAGTGTTGTAAAAATGTTTTATATATGCCTTCGAATATTTAATTGAAGTGTTGTTGCTTTTTTTATTTAATGTTTGGAATATACATTTAACCCTTTTATATATATATTTATATATTTATTACAAAAAAAAAAAAAATAAAAAAAAATAATTTATAATATCACATCTATAAATTTTATGGGATGAAAAATAATTAACATTTTAAAAAGTTTTAATTAAAAATTTTTTTTTTTATATATTATTTTTAAATGTAATTGTATATTTAATTTTTTTTTTTTTTTTTTATTGTTTTATTTTTATCTTTCTTTTTATATAAAAGCTTATCTTTTCTATATTATGCTGTGTGTGCGTTATAGCGAAAAAGAAAAAAAAAAAAAGCACACACATATTCTACATTATTTTATATATGTATATATATATATATTTTGAAATAAAAAATTTATACGAGTCTATAAAAAAAAATATTAGTCTTTTTTTTAACTAAATATATTTTTAGTTAAAGAATACATAGAAAAATATAAGAATATATACATATATAAATATATATGTACTTAAGAATATAAATGCATATTTAATTTTTTATTTCTCTTTTTTTTTTTTCCTTGTTGTTTGTAATGAGTATGAATGATATATGTGAGAAAAGACAATCATGTTTAAGGAAAAAAAGAAAAATTGAAAAATGCTATAATGTATGGGAAAGCATTTTTAGTAAAACTATCGGCTGTAGCAAAGATGAAATAAGAAAAAAAGTTGCTAAGAGAAAAAGAGATAAAGAAAGATTATTATCAATTTTATATGGTAGTGTGTTTAAAGGAAGAAAGTATCTATTATATTCAAGAAAGTGGCGAGGAAAAACAGTAAGTGAAATAATTAATCAAGATAAAAGAAATTATTTGAATTTGAAGCATTTAAAAAATGTAGACAATAGCTATTTTTGCAAATTAGCAATTGGTTATGTAGACCAAAATGATAAGAATTATTTTAAAAAGAAAGGAGAAAATGTATTTATGAAAAATGATGTAAACAATATGAAAAAAGTTCAACCCAATTTTAATAATGCGACTAATAAAAGAAAAGGAACACACATAGAAAAAAATGGCACAAATAATGATATAGAAGAAGTATATGATAGATTAAACTTTTTAGAAAAAAGGAGTTATAAAAATAAATACAAAGATAATAATAATTTAAGCATAAATTCCCCCTATAATAACCGTTTACCAAATGATAAATCATATGAAGATAATTCAGATGAGAGTAAAGTAGTGAAATATAAATATTTACCTACTGGAGTTTTTTATAGTAGAGTATCAAAATCTTTTATAGCTAATTGGATAGATGATAAAACAAAAAAACAAATTAAAATACCATATAAAATATCTGAATTTGGTGTTGAAAAGTGTATGATTTTGGCTATATTATCTAGAAATTTGAGAATAAGTAATTTGAATAATGTATTAAAATATTATGATAATTTAACATTAGATCAGAAAGAAAAGATGTTACAAGCGATTAGAACAACACAAAAGAGTGAAAAATTATTCAATGATATACTAAAACAGAATAATAAAGATATTACTAGTATAATAAATAGTAACAATATAGCAAATAAAAATAATGAAAATGAGCAAAAAAACATATCTTTAAAAAAGAATCTTATTGAAAAAAAAAAAATAAAACAGTCATATAATAATTCAGAGAAGTTACCAACGGGAGTATACTTTTATCAAGGCTCTTATGTTGCTAATTGGTGGGAAACTAATCAAAAAAAACAATTTAAAGTTCCATTTAAAATATCTGAATATGGAATAACAAGAGCTAAAAATTTGGCAATAATTTCTAGATTAATCAGATCATCGTCGGCCCATGAAGTTAATTTACTTTTAACTCAAATGGAACAAAATAAAAGTATTACAAAATTAAATTATACTACTATCTCAAATTTAGCTTTTAAATATATCAAAAACCAACCAAAAAAAGATATATAGCATTTGTATATATATATATATTTATAATATTCATTATTAGTAAATGATTTATAATTCGTAATGTGCTTTTAATTAATATATTTGTTTACATTTTATATAGTTTATAAATAAACAAATAAAATAAATAAAAATAATTCATATATATGCATAGAAGCATAGATATATACACATGTGTGTGTATACTTTAAAATAGGTTAATATATAATATAGTATATTTTTTATTTATGTAATTTTGAAGTTGTATGTTTACACAATTTTCAAACAAAAAAAAAAAAAAATTACATATTTTATTCTAATATTCTTTTAATTCGTCTTTTTCTATTTTTTTTTTTTTTTTATGTATGTATTTATTATTTTATTCTTATTTTTTTTTTCTTTCATTTACATAGTCTAAAATAAATTTATAAAATTTTTCTCTTTTAAAATATGCTTATAAATTTGTACCATTTTTATTTTATCTATAACATGAATAAAAAGCTGTAATGAATACATATATATATTTGATAAGTGTATATATTTGCTTTTTTTATGAAATTTAAAATTAATTTTTTAAATGTATAAACCTTATACGTATTTAAAATTTCTCATTTTACACTAGATTAAATATATTTATAAATTTCTACATTCTATTTATAATTAAAAGGAAAAATGTATTTGTATAACCATTCATTTTTTTATTTATATTTTTTATTTTAATTAGTATAAAATATACCATGAATATCTTTTCATATTTTAATTAATTCTTAAAAATAATTAAATTAAATAATTCTCTGTAATTATTCTTTAATATTTATTTGCTTTTTTTTTAACACTAATTTTATAAGAAAATTTTCTTTTTCAAAAAAAGTGTTGAGTGTATTAACTTTTTTTTTTTTTTTATACTATACTGTTTTATAATATACACATTTTTTTTAACTTTTAATCCATCAAAATAAAAATATAGTATAATAAATAAAACTAAAGAAAAATTGTATTCTATAAAATTATAACTTATTTTTAATGCTAATTAAATATGACTTATATATTTTAAAAATTTTAATTTTTTTTTATATTTTAAAAAATACAAATGTAGCAAAATATCATAATAATAGGAGGTAATTAATCTCATCCTGTGTACACCATTTTATAATACTTTAGTCTTAACAGATAAAAATTGAGAAATATTTATTTACAAATATTTTTTTTTTTTTTTTAATATTTGTAATATATAAGAAATAAAATATAATTTTATAATACCAAATAATATTTTGTCTATATTTTTTTTTTTAAATATGGAAGGGTTTTTAGAAAAACTTAAGAAAATATCTGAACAATATAATAATTTGTTGCTAGAAAAAAAAATAATAGACAAAAGAATTGCAAGCATAGAAGAAAATATAAGTAAATATGAAGAAACAAGACAGAAATCCATAAAGGAAGTAGAATTTAAAAAAAATCAATTATTAAAAAATAAAAATAAGCATTTAATAAAATGCCAGAAAATGGAAGAGTTAAACAATAAATTGAATGAAATATTAATAAGAAAACAAAGTATTGATGATGAAGAAGAAAAAAAGATAGTAAAAAAGCAGATTGATATGGTTAACAACACATATGTTTTGTTAAAAAATGTTCAGAAATTAAATGATGTAATAATAAAAAATAATGAATATTATAAATTAATCACTGATAAGATTCATAATAATGGCTTTCATAATAAAAAAACATTAAATATATTAAATTGTTTTTTAAATAAAAACAGAGCAAATATTCAAGATAAAGATAATGAAAATACTACAAATAATTTCAAAATAATACCAACTAATGAAACAAATAAAAATTTAATTTACTTATTTTCAAAAAGTCACACAACATTAAGTTTAGAGAAGCAGCAGTTCTTATTTGTACTATTAATGAATGTTTTAAAAAAAATTTTAGATTTAAAAAAAGACATTATATACGATAAAAATATATCAAATGATATAATTCATAATTTTTTATATGAGAATTATATATCATTACAATAAATTTTTTGGAATATCATTTTTTTTTCAATTTATTTGTAAATGTAATTATACCATATATACAATTTTTTAATTTCTTTGACTTTTCATATTTAAATATATGTTTTTTTTTTTTTTTTTTTATTGTAAGAAATTATTTTTTGTAGCATTTTAATTGTTTTAATTTTTTTTTTTTTATTGTTTTTTACAAGTTTTGTGAAGTAATAGCTCTAAGTATTAGCTATGAAAATAAAAATAAATATCACTTTAATAAAATAAAAAAAAAAGAGTATATATTCTTTTTTTCTTATTATAAATTAAATATATTTTTCTTGTCGACGCTGTTTACGATTATAATGTAAAGGATAAAATTCTTTTTTTTTTTCATTTGAAATATATTTGCCTGTGCTATTTAAGACATACAACGAATAATAAGTTCTGCCAAACTTTCTGTTTCTTAAACCAATCAAATTATCAATTTTTTGAGGTAATAATTCTATTTCTTTAGGATATTCTATAAAAATAAGGCTATCATTATGAAACAATTGACTTTTTGATATACTATGAATTAAATTACTATATATGATCTGCTCATAAGGTGGAGTGAAAAATGCCAAGTGAAATTTATCTTGTAAATCAAATTTAAACGGGTTTTTTAATAATTCTATTGCATCTGATCGTATAATTCTATTATCTAAATGACTCAAATTACATAATTTCAAATTTTCATAAATAGTTTTACATGAATTTATAGATAAATCAACAAAAGTCACATTTTGAACGTTTCTAGAAATGCATTCAATACCTAGGTTTCCACTCCCACTAAATACATCAATTACATTTATATTATAACAATTGAATATTCCTAGATGCGTTAAGACATTAAAAATCGATTCTTTGACCTTACTCATCATAGGTCTAGTGTATGTATCTGGAGAATAAATTTTTTTGTTTTTAAGTGTTCCTCCATGAATACTTAAAATTTTTTTTTTTTTATAATTTATATTTACCGTTTCTCTGTATTTCTTTACTTTACAGTATTTATATTTTGATTTTATTTTACTATTAGGCAATCTTTGAATTTTTAATGCTTCCGTTGGTAATCCATAATCATCTTTTTTTATTAATTTTCTTTTACTTTTATTTTCATTACCTTTTATATTTAAACCGTTGTGATTTCCTTCACTCACATTTTCATTTTTCCCATTAATTTCACTTATGCTTTCTTTTCTGTATTCTTCATTAATTTTATTTTTTTTAATATTTTTTAAGTAAATTTTTTTTTTTTTTTTTCCAATAAGATGTAGTGATCTAAATATTTTTATATTGAAACAGTTGTTTTGAATATATCCGTAAAAAGGCTTACCCAAATAAAATACATTTTTTATATATCCACCAATCTTAATATTTTTAACCAATACATAAAATTTATCTATACATATATACTTGTTTTTTATATATTGTGAATAACAGAAATTTTTATTTATATTAAAAATAATAACAAATAAACTGATAAAAAAAAAAACAAGCACTTTAAATTTTTTAAAAAAAAGCATTTGCTTTAACATACGTTTTTTTTTAGTTTCATAAAGTTACTTTTTTTTTTCATATCTTATTTTATTTGGAACTATTAATATGTATGATGAAATTAAACAAAAACAACTTTGCTGAATCATTATTTTCAAAGAGACAAAGATAAAAATTATAACATTTTTAAATATTAAAACGAAAAAAAAGATAATAAATATATATACATTCTAAGTTAATAAAAAAGAAAAAAAAGAATAAATAAACAAAAAAATAAAAATAAGAATAATGTTTAGAATAAAATTATAATAGAAAAATAAAAAAAATCAAGGAAAAAAATTTTAAGTAAAAATTATGTTTTTTTTCTTTTTTTTAAAAAAATAATATATTTTAAAGGTATAAATATAAGGCAAATTTTATTATCATTTATTTACATAACTACTTATATTGATGACAAAAAGAAAAGAGTATTATAAAAAAAAAAAACAGATAAGAACATAAGTATTAAATGATTTTATAATAAAAATAAAATTACTTAGAATATTAAATGTAATAACACAACTGTTATGTAAGTATAAAAAAAGAATTATGTGAATAATAACAAGAAAATACTATTAAAAATAATATTCAGATAAAGCACATATAGTTGAAATTTTATATGACTTTCGTAAATATCGTTTCTAGAAATTTTATACAATGGTTTTTTTCCTTTTTTTAATCTTAATTTTACATTATTCTTTATGTTTATTCATTAATTTTGAACTAAATAATATTCAAAAGAATTTGTTACTTAAAATGTATTATTTAAAGGAGGATTTCATTTTATATATATCTACACAAGTATTCTTTTTTAATAAATTTTTTTTTTTTTAAATTTTTTCTTTATTTTTTAAAAAAAAACATTTTTCGTACAAATAATTATGTTTTATTTTCTTTAATTGAAAATAATTTTATTCAATAATTTAAAACATGTATTTAAGTTTCTTTTTTAAACATAATATTACTTTAAATTTAAACATATTTAATATCTCTTTATTAATTAATTTTTCTTTTTGTAATTTTGTGACTAAATACTATTAAGAAAAACAACCTAACGTAAAAGTTAAATACAACTAAGTAAAATTTCACATATATAACAATTTTTATTTACAGATACATTTGTATGACTAATTTTAAATATTAAAAAAAAAAAATAATGCACTAAATTATTAAAGCTTTAAAATTTATATTTTAATTGAGAGAAAAAAAAAAAATTTAATATAAAAAATATACAAAATACTAAAAAATATTAATTTGTAACATTATTTAATTATATGCTTTTAAAGTCTCTTTATGCTAAAATACCCCGCTTTATATCTTCTAAAACTGTTATCGAACTTAAAATATATATCTCCATAGAGTGAAAATGGAGAAGAAAAATCTGAAAAAAAAAAAAAAAAAAGAGAAAGTAAATAATTACATTATATATAGGAAAATATTAAAAATGAAAAATAAATGAATTACAATTTCTAAAGGCAATTATTTCATAATAAAAAGTAAAAAACAATCCTGGAACATCCGTAGGAACAGCAATTACTAATTTTTTTTTTCCATTTAAAAAATTAAATTTTAATTTCCAACTTGGAGGTTTAGGGTTATGTTTAAATACTGTTAATTTAATAACATTTGTCAAATATCTGGCAATCTTATCAGATATTTTGAGATCATAGTGTACCACCACTTTATTATTACCAAACAATTCTACATTAAAAATTACATCAGTATATTGTGCTTTAAACTGGGAAAAAACGATATTAACATCTGAAAAATAATTTTTAAATGAAAATGTCTCACTTTCATACTTTTTTTTGTATCTCCTTTTTAATTTTAAATAATGGCATAAAGATTTTCCTTTATTAAAATAACTATAAAACAGTTTCCATTTAAATTTTTTTTCAAGTTCTTGATTAATATTATAATGTGCTTCTAATCTATAAGAACCTTCTACATCTCTTTCTTTCAGATTATATGATTTTTTATATGACTCTTTAAATTTATCATATTTATTTTTTATCTTCTTAAAAAACTGCTTTACTCCAGAAGGTTTTTTGCTACTAGAACTTCCATCAATACATTTTATAACTAAAAAAAATAAAACAAAATACAGTTTTTTCATTTTTCTTTTATAAATAAAAATTATATACTATCATAATGTAGAAAAAAAATAATAATTAAAATGCTTATAAAAAATTCTTAAACTACATATATTTCATATTGGTAAAAAAAATCAATTTTTTTATCTATTTTTTTTTTTTAATTCAACTTTATATTAAATTTCATCCCTTTATTTTACCTTTTTTTTTTTTTTTTTGAATACAAAGTGATTCAGCACTTAAATGCACATAAATCAGAATTTACATAAAAATTTACTTTCATAGCACTCATTTCCAAAATTCAAAAGAAGTTGTATAATAATAATATTAAAAATAAAATTTTTCATTTATCATGATTATTTTATTTTTAGAACTAAACAATATAAAAAGAAATTCTATTTCGTAAAATAAAATTGTTATTATTTATTATTAAAGTATATACATATATATGTTGTTAAATGAACTACATATGTTGTCTAATTTATTATTAAGTTTAATTTTTATAAAATAGATATACATAATTTTCTATAATTCTGCAATATTCATTAATCTAATTTTTTTTTTTTTTCCTTACATTCATTTTTTACATAATTTTATCAATTTCTATAAAAATTACTATAATTATAATTTCATAATTACTAAGATGTACATACTATTTAGGAAATGCATATAAAAAACAATAGAAACTTAAAAATTCCTTCATATAACTGTGAAGATACATTAAAAATACATATTCGAATTATTTTACTAAAGTCATTTTTTAAAAAAAAAAAAAAAAAATTATCTTTTTACTAGAAAGATAAATAAATATTTTTTTTCTAAAATGAGAGTATTCTGATATTAATTTTTTTAAATTGTTTTTCTTTTTTTTTTTTAAATCCTCATATGGTTATATTATTCCATTGTTTCTAATAATATAAATATATACGTTTGAATAAATTAATATATGTATATACTTGATCTAAACCACTAAAATATATTTTATTTTTATTTTCTTAAATTATAGAAAATATCGCAATACATTAGTAGTATTGTTTTTTACCCATTCTTACGTAAATATGAGATAAAAAATTTTTAAAATGAAAATTTATAACAGTTAATTATAAAGTTGTCATACATAAGAAAAAATAAATGTATATTTATTACTTCTCTATCTTGGATTAGGTAAAAAAAAAATTGAATACTTTGGTTTAAATTTAAAAGAAAAGGAAGAAATGAAAAAAAAATTCATGTAAATTTTTTCAACAACTTAAATCAGCCCTATATTAATTGAAGAATTACTTATTCAAGATAATAATATATAATTATCTATCAAAGAGTATCAAAAAAACAAAAACTCTCCCTAGCTTCATTAAACGCTAGTAATTAACCCTTTAAAAAATTAACAATTTTTAATTTTTTTTCTTTTTTTCTTTCATATTATTAAACATAAGATTATTAAATATAATTCTTTTTCATTTTTTTTTTATTTATGAATTAATTAGAGCAATATTTAAAAAGTTTTTGCATTGTATACATATTTTTTTATGATTATTTTTCCATATTATCTTCAATTCTTTAATTAAAAATTTTTTTTTTTATTTCATTTAAAATTTATGTAGAATTTTTAATTATCTATTAGTTTTTAATATATATTTTTAAGTACTTACAAAAATTAATATGCATGTGCTATCATTTATTTTATGTGTTCTACTTCAAAAAAAAAAGTTTAATATAAAATTAAAAATTTTTTATTAAAAAAAAGAAATATGTAAAGCCTTATAAAATAAAAAAAAATATGCTAGATTTAGCTTACTCTTTTTATTTATCCTTGATTACATTTAATAAAAATTATTAGTTGAACTTAATAATAAGTTATTAACAGAAAAAATAAATAAAATGAAAAAATTTTTTTTTTTTATCTTCATTTTAGTAATAATATACACTTTTGTATATAATATTAGCAATGCTCTTGCGTCAAATGAAAAGGAAAAATTAAAATTAAAAAAAAGCAATGATACAAATGTATCTATTGTAGTTTTTAGCATATCTAATGAAATGCTTTATATTAACCAACAGCATTTTGCAAATGTTAAGAAGTTGCAACATATTCTTCTAATGTGTCTTACATCAGAAAATAAAAAACATATTTTAGATAATCTAGGAATAGAAAGTATAAAATTATCATTATATGAGAATTTTAAGAAAGAAATATATAAAAATTTAAAAATTTTTTTTCAATTCATTAAAAATAATTTTGATTACCTGAATGAAGTTATAAATAAAGAAAAAAAAAAAGATAAATTATCACAGACATATTACATTGAAAATGATAAATTATTAAATTTATTGGAAAAAGTAATGAACTTTGATAAAGAAAATAATTCCATATATATTGAAAAATTACACCAATTCAAAAATGTAATGGAATGTGTTAATGTATCTATATCAATGAATTTAGAAAATGAAAAAAATCCTATAGTTTTAATTATGAAAATAGATGAGAATAATAATAATATTAGTATAAAAATAGATAACAATTTGTCATCAGAAAACATTAACAGTATCAGAAAAAATGAATATCTAAATACTGACAAAATTCAAATTCTTCAAAATATATTGTATCCATTGAAAACAGGTAATTTAATTTTGAGAAGTTCTAAAAGTTTGAAATGGCCTTTGAAATATTTCCGAAATTTATGTTCAAGCAATAATTATAAAGTTGCCTCAGAAAATTGGGTTAATTATTTTTATGATCACAACGAAACACTATGCCATGTAGAAACATGTGGTTCTGGTGATTGCTTATTTTTAACATTAGAATATTTATTAAGTGAAAATGGAATAAGAACATATAATATATTTACAAATGAAAATATAAAGGAAAGCAAATTTATTAAATGGTACGTGGAAAATATAAAGTCTCCAAACCAAAAAAAATTTAATGTTGTTGACTTAAGATATATAACTACCTATTATGTTATAAAATATTTCCCAGGATATTCAAATGAATATGACATCGATGAGTCATATATAAACGATAAATTAGATTTATTGATAAATCTTGAGTTCACAAATTATTATTTAAAAAAAGAATCAATTTACGAAATGATACAACATAAATATGAAGGAGACAAATTAAAAGGAAATGTATTTCTATCAACAATATCAGATTTTTTCTCTAATGTTTTACCATTTCATAATATATCACCTTCTTATAATGTTAATAACAATAATTATAATGATGATGACTATAATGATGATAGTAATTATAATGATGATAATAATTATAATAGTGATGATAATACTGATAATAATAACCAAAATGACGATGATTTTAATAATAATAGTAATAATAATAATAATGGCGATGATTCTAATGATAGAAATAGCAATAATGACAATGTTTCTAATGATAAAAATAGCAATAGTGGCAATGTTTCTAATGATAAAAATAGCAATAATGGCAATGTTTCTAATGATAAAAATAGCAATAATAATGATATTTCTAATGATAAAAATAGCAATAATAATGATATTTCTAACAATAAAAATGGCAATAGAGATGATGATTATAATAATACATATTATAACCGAGAATGCACTGATAGTTGTAATAATAATTCTTTCCTTTCTTATGATAATAATAAATATTATTCAACGTTTTTACCAGAACATAAAAAAATTTTATCTTACGATATACAAGATGAGATTATAAGCTCAAATGAAAAGGACACTATTTTATTAAGTAAAAATAGAAATATTATAGATTATAATGAAAATAAAGATACTAAATCAATCAATAACGCAGAAAGAAAAAATTATGAGGATGAATATGAAGACATTTTACATGACATTGATGACTTTGGTAACAGAATGTACGAGTTGATTTTTTTTAAAATAGTTTCATTATCAGATAATGATTTAACTTTAGATAAATTAAAAAAAATTAACAAAAAAAGTTTAACAAAATTAAAAGGAACAAATCTGAAAGTGAAAGTTATTGGATCTCATGTATTTATGAAGAACATTGAAGAAGGAATTATTCTTCCATTTTATAATTTAGATAATATAAAAAATAAATTAAATAATCCTTTTAGTAAAAAAAATTATGCAAATAAAGATTTGCATGTTGTTGTTATAAAAACGACTTTTAATAAAAATATAAAAAATAGTAATGGAGTAACTACTAGAAGTTTGTTATTAAGGCATGACGGAGATTGTATTTCTTATTGGTCAATAAAGAATAATAAATATCATTTTACCAGTGATAACAAAGTAATTCAAACTAGCACCTTTCAAGAAAAAGCATCAGCTTTTTTCTATGAGAGAACAAGAACTGGTCAAACTCATTGGGGAGATGAAATTGATTATGATGCATTTCAAAAAATGTTTAACATCGGTTTAATTACATTTATAAATAATAGTACTGAATTTTTTTTTTCAAAAGATACTTTTAAAGAGTATGAATTATATCTTTTAATCTATTTTTACTCAGATATTCATTTTGAGCCTGGAATTCACATAATAGTAAAAGGAAAAAATACAAGTCTTAATTCAGCATATAAAAAAAATAAAATTCCTCTTTCTTTCTTAGAAATAATTAAGAAATAATTCGAGAAAGTGAGCAAAATAGTAGAAACTCATTTAAAAAAAAAAAAAATTAATTTAAAAATATATATATAAATTATAAAGGTATAATTGTGAATTGTTAATTAAAAAGGATTATAAATATATCTTGCTGTTTTTCCATTTTGATTTTTAATTATAAATTATACTTTTTTTTTTTTAATTTTTCATAGTTAACTCTTTATTTTAGTTTTTCTTTTAGTTTTTTTTTCAATAAATATTTGTTACAAAATTTTAATGTAATGTATTTTTGTCTTTTTTCTTTTAAATTAATTTTTTGTGTAAAACTTTTAAAGGAATTATTTTTTATAGTCATTATAGCTAAATATATATATATATATTATTTATTTTTTTAAAAGCTTATAATTTTTTTTTTAAATTTGAAAATGAGAATTCTGAAGTTTCTAATAAAGAAAAAATTACTTTAATCCTTCATTTCTTCTTTTTTTTTAAATGATTAAACATTTTAATTAGAATTTTTATTATTATTGTTTTAATATATATATAAAGTACTTTTAATGTGAGGTGTTTTGTGTTAATTTATTTCCTTACATACGTTAATTTTATTTATACTTTTTGAAAATTCAAGCGTGAATGATCTATAAGGTTCTATGATAAGTAAAATTTTTTTTTATTTCTATTTTTATATATACCTTTTTTTTTTTAATTGTTATCTTTCTTTCAATCAAACTTTACTTCTTTGTAATGATCATGCATAAAGTGAGATATTAAATTTTAGCTATTAAAAAACTTAATAAGAATAATTGAATAAATAACATGATCTTATTACTATGTAAAAAAAGGAAAAAAAAAGCAAGTTGGTGCAAAAGACAACATTCTCGAACACAGATTCTTTTATAGAATTAATGATATAATTTTGGATGTCGATTTTTTATTTTCTTTATTGTTTTAATTACAAGATAAATATCATAAATAAAATATTTGCATAATTTTCAATTTCTTTTTTTAACATATTAATTCTTACATATTATTTCTATACTTTTTAATTTATATATTTTTTAATATGTCGAATACATTATTCAATATTTACTTGACGTTATTTGACATTATATTTACGTGCTAATGCTTTTTTAAATAAACAAATATATGGGAATGAAAAAATTAAAGAAGAATCATATATAATTCTCATAAAAATGAAACTAAATATACATAAATAGAATCAGGAAAATTATATATATATATCTTTATTTTAATACTTTAAATCATTTTCTTTTAGTTTTGCAAATACCAAATCTGCAACATCTAATAAAAAATAAATAAATAATTATACTGTTTTTAATTTTTTGTAAATGTTTTTATTTTTAATTATAACTTATAAAAAATATATTGTATAATAATAACCATTTATAGTAATAATTTAGAGACACAATAACACCTTTTTTTTTAAAAAAATGAATAAAAAGAAAATATGTTTTTTTTACATTTCTATATCATTAATAGTATATGTGAAATGTATATATAATATAAACATTCCTATTTCTTCGAATGAGAAAAAAAAATTAGATTTATTCAAAGATTTTTTATATGATAATCCAAATAATATAGAATGTTATGCTTTTATGGATAAAATTCTATTTAAATTAAAACATGTATTTAATTTGCCTAATTATGATTTAAATATAAGTGAAACTAATATAGAAACATTGAAATTCTCATGTATTTCTTTAAAAGAACTGTATATAGAAATATTAAGAAATTTTGTATATAATAAAAATGATGATCAAAATGATGATTTAATTAAATATTCCAATATTTTAAAAAAATTTCTTAAAAAAATTTATTTTAAATTAAATGGCAAAAAAGGAGATAATATTAGTATTGGTAACGATGTCCTAAAGGTATTAATTTTTAGATCTCTATCGTTTATGAATGATTCTAAAATTGATATGCTAAAAAATAAAGATATTTTAAAATTTAGTTTAGATATTTTTGCAAATTATGTATCATATATTGCAAATGAAAACGAAGACTTAAAAGATATTAATAAAAATACGAGTGATAGATCTCAAAGAATCTTTGCTGATAACTTAAATTCTTACAAGAAAAATATTTTAACCTATTTTCCTCATAGAAGAAATATACAAATATTTTTTTTAAATATGAATACTCTAGAAGATTTAACAAAAATGTTTTATAAATTCTATACTCATTTTACAAATAAAAAGGTAGTAGAAAAAGAAGTAAGCTCTATACAAGCATTATACTTTATAAATGAAATATTGAAAATTGCTGAAAATATTAATTTATGTTTAAAGGAAAATACTTTAAAAAATATCATATACACAGAAGAATTTTCTAAAAGTATTCAAAATGCTTTTAAAAATATATGTGAAAATATGTCAGAAAAATTGCAAATTAACGGGTCTAAAGATGAAGTAATAGATGCATTAACAGAGGGATTAATTAAAATCTTAAAAGATATATATAAAGATAATAAAAATTGTAAAAATCCAATAAACAAAAAAAATATAAGTTTCAAAGTACATAAAAAAAATGATATAGACGGATTTAATGAGGATAAAAAAATAAAATTAGTAGAATACAATGATGCAAATGCATCTATTGTAGTTTTTAGCATATCTAATGAAATGCTTTATATTAACCAACAGCATTTTGCAAATATTAAGAAGTTGCAACATATTCTTCTAATGTGTCCTACATCAGAAAATAAAAAACATATTTTAGATAATCTAGGAATAGAAAGTATAAAATTATCATTATATGAGAATTTTAAGAAAGAAATGTATAAAAATTTTAAATTTTTTTTTCAATTCATTAAAAATAATTTTGATTACCTGAATGAAGTTATAAATAAAGAAAAAAAAAAAGATAAATTATCACAGACAGATTACATTGAAAATGATAAATTATTAAATTTATTGGAAAAAGTAATGAACTTTGATAAAGAAAATAATTCCATATATATTGAAAAATTACACCAATTCAAAAATATAATGGAATGTGTTAATGTATCTATATCAATGAATTTAGAAAATGAAAAAAATCCTATAGTTTTAATTATGAAAATAGACGAAAATAATAATCACATTAATGTAAAAATAAATAATCATTTATTAATTGACAATATTAATAAAAAAAAAAAAAAGGAATCTATATATAGAGATAAACTACTTAAAAATTTACTGAATACATCAGAAATAAACAGTTCATTTTTTCAATTGCCGTATATTTACAAAGCTCCACTCTATTATTTTACTGAAATATGTGATAAACGTAAAGAAAAATCTCCATCTGGCAATTGGATTCGTCATTTTTCAAAATACAATGAAGCCATATGTCTTGTACCATCGGATGATTCTTCAAATAAATTGTTTCCAGCTTTAGTAAGATCATTAAAAATGAATAACATAAGTAAAAATAAAATTTTAGAAAACATTATTTCAGAATATGAGCCTTTTCTTAAGTGGTATTTAACTAATATAAAATCAGAGAAAGAAAAATATTTAAATGTTCATGATTTAGCTATTTTTGCTACCATGTATGAATTTCAGTATTTTCCTGAATACTCTCATAATACTTCTATTATACGGTCACAAAGAAATTTTACGTCTTATATTGAACATGAATTAACAGAACTTGTTTATTTAAAAAATGAATATTTGGAGTTAAGTAGAAAAAGAAAATTTACAGAAAAAAAGGAGTTAATGAAAGAATTTAATCCTGTTTTTCCTCACGCTTCATCTAATACTCCTTCTATATCTTCTGCTTCTGGTATTTCAACTCCTTCTTTCATATATTTTGAACCATCTGCTCCTCCTTATTCATCATCTGATTCTATTAATTCAACTGCTTTCACATATCCTCAACCATATGCTCCTCCTTCTTTAAGATCTTTTGATTCCTTCAATTTTTCAATTCCTCAATCCTCTAGAAATTTTAATACATTTCATCCTACCATAGTTTCCTATAATCCTTCTTCATATACTGCTTCATCATCTCTTTTTTCTAGAAATTATCAACCTTTTTCTTTTAATAATCCTTTCGACTCTCCACATTTTTCTCATTCTTCTAGATCTCAATTCAAACCAGTTCGCCCATATGATTTCCCTATTCCTTCCTCAACTACTACTCTCTCTGAATCCTTATCAAATCCTACTTCTACCGCTATTTCTACTCCTATTGATAATGCTTCCCCTAATCCTTATTTGAGCAATACAATCGTTAGTACTGATACACCTTCTGTTACCGATACTATTATTTCGAATACATCTCCAGTTCAAATTTCTCATCCCACCTCCTTAAATTTGCATCCTACTACGTCAAATACAACTCTTAATTCTCCTACTAAATATAGTATTACTCCTTCTTATCAATCTTTCTCTTCTTCTCCTTCTAGTGTTATTATGAATACTTCTAATCTTAATGAATCAAATTATGAAAAACTAGGAGCTAAACCCAAGCATAGATCTTCAATTAGGGCTTATAAAATAGCAAAAAAAGAAAAAGAAAAAGAAAAAGAAAAAGAAAAAATGCAAAAAGGGAATTCAAGAAAAACAAGAGAAAAAGAAAAATATGCTCATAAAATAATTGGGCCTATGAGATCCTCAAGTTTTGAATCTGCAATAAGTGCGTTTACTGATAAATTTAGGAAAACAGATAGTACTAGTGAAAAGGGAAAAAATAAAACTATGAAAATTAAAGGAGAATCTTCAGAAAATTCGGATGATAATAAAAAAGTAATAAAAAATAAATTGAAAAACAAAAAAAGTAAGTCAATGCCTAAATTAAATGATTTGGAAATGGATAATTTAACAGAACCTTCAAGTGTTGAAGGAGATAAAAAGAGTTTTCAATTCCCAAAAGAAACTTCTTTCGCTGAAGTAAATTCAAATATAAATGTGAATATAGGTTCAAATCCTGAACAACGTATTTATGAAAATGTTGATGGAGAATATGAAAATATTTTAAAAGATATAGATGAAGATGGTATTAGAACATACGAACAGTTAGTTATATCGGAATTATCATTACTCGAAGGTGTTGATATAAATACGATAACTTATATAGAAGAAAATATAGATTCCTATAAATCTATAAATGATTATAAAACTGTAGTTATGGGAACCCAACTATGTAGTTTTCCGTATAAAATAGGAGACTTTATAAAGTTATATGATATGGATGATATGATAAAACATATAAAAAAAGTGTCTTCTGAACCTAATAAGCGTAAATATTTTATCTTAAAAAGTAATTCTTACGGAAAACAGATAATGAATAATAGAGGTATTATTACAAAAAGTATTCAATGCATTTCAAAAAATGTCACTATAGGTGCATACTCTATATGGAATAATGAATTTCACGTATCTAATAATGGAATGGTTTTAAAAACTGAAACTTTAGAAGAAAAAATATTAGCTTATTATATTGAAAGAATGTATTGGGGATCTAATGGTTATTTATATAACGATGACATAAATGCCTTACAAGCTATTCTTGATATTGGTTTAATTATCTTTGAAGATGGGAAAACTGAATTAAATATAAATTCTGCAATTTATGGAAAATACAGAATTTCTCTATTATTTTATTCTATAAATAGGTTTTATTTTTCCTTAGTAAATCATATTGAATTAGTTGGTGGTATGCAAGTTTGCCATACTGGTTATATGGCTAAAAATTTGCCTAAATCTCTTACATGTTTAATAGATGATAAGAATAACACATGAAAATTTTAAAAAAATTCAGTAAGAAATATATATTTAAAATAAAGAATATAACAAATGAAAAAAAAAGGAAGAATTATTTTTTTATATTAATTGAAGTCATAAATATATATATACATTGGTTAATCTAAAATTAAAAAAAAATAACTCAAAATTTATTAAATGCTTTTTTTTTCCCCTACTTTTTTTAATTTTATATTTAAATTTTATGATTTTAATTTATAGGATTTAATTTCTTATTTTCAATATACGCATATATATATATATTTTAATTTATATATTATTTATTATTTTTTTTTTAAATATTTATATCTTAGATAAATTCAATATTTTTTACCATTTAAAAAATATAAGTACAGTTTTAGCATATTAGTTTTTTCTTTTTTTTTTGTTATGTTTTAGTACATTAAAATATTTATTGTTCATGCTTGTTGATTTTACTTTTTTTGGATACTGTTTTTTTTTTCTATTCAATTATACTGCTATTTACATTTTTTTAAAAAGAAATAATTTAAATAAGGTTTTAAAAAAAGTGCACATATTTTTAAAATTTCTTGAGTTATCAATCCTGATAAAAGTAGTGATAGGCAAATATTATTAATATTCGTGTATTGATTATGACTAATAAATATATTGTTAATATTTTCTATTTTTTGTAATAAAATATTTTTATTTATATCTATTAACGAACATACGCGTACTATTGATTTATCATTTTTATTAGACAAAAAAGATAGGTATTTCTTTTCTTGTTGATACTTTGTATTAACTTTCTTTTTAAGATTAATAAACAAAGGATTTTCACAAAAAATCAAGATATCATTTTTTCGATTACATAATAATGGTTTACTTTTTTTTTTAATAATTTCATTATTTGAATTACATTTTTCTTCTTCGGAAAAAGAGTTAGAAACATATGTTTCTTTGTTTAATAGGCTGAAATTATTTTCATAAATTTGCTCACGAAAACTAACTAAATATAAATATAAAAAATCTAAAAAATTATTAAATATATTATTTTCATTTTCGTTATTTTTACTTTTCCTAATTAAATGAAAATTAGAGAAAAAATAAGTAAAATAGGATATATTAAATAATTTCTTAAAATTATATTTTCTCTTTTTTTTACCAATTAAATATTCAATTTCCTTTTTGTCTGATATGTTTCTTCTTTGTAAAATATTATTAATTTGTTCATCATTAAAATTAAAATTAAATAAATAAGGTAAATTTTTTTTTTTTTTTATAAAACTTTTATATACGGCTAAGAATATGAATAAATGAGTCTTGCTCATTGATTTTTTATTCCTTAAAAAATAATTTATCCTTAGAATAATTTTATTTAAATCAATAATATTACTTATCATATTCATATTAAAATTTAAGTTTGTTAATTCAATTTTTTTTTTAATAAACTCAAAAAAATTAATTTTTTTATCTGATAATTTGCGAAAATCTTCATTGCATTTAACTAAAAATAAAATTTTGTTTGATGGAGTATTTGTTTGAAAAAAATTAAATTCCATATTATTTACATATTTCTTTAACTCGTTATTTAGTGAAATGGATACATAATAATAAAAAGAAAAATCATCTTTTTTATCATCAATCATGTATAAGTGGTTTTTTGTGCATATATTTAAATAGCCTATGAAACCATTTGAATGACAAGTAATAATATTTTTATTGTTTTCTATACATAATTTTTCTATTATTAAATTATTTTTTACTGATAAATTACAAATTATAATATCATAAGAGTTGTTTTTTAATATCACATTATGAAAATATTGTATAGGATTTTCAATGATGCATTCAATATTTGCATTTTTATTTATATTCATCAAATTATTTTTTATAACCTTACATTTATAATCATTTACCATATCAGTACAAAAGATATAATAATTGGAATCATGAGAAGAACTTAATTCATTATCAACAATAATTAAATTGCTAATTCCACTTAATATTAGCCCTTTAGCAATTTCTAAAATAATTAAACTACTCCCTAAAATACATACAAAGCTATTCATTAAAATTTCTTGATGTTCCACTCCCCATAAAGATATTTGCCTTTTAAATTTTTCATAATTTTTCATAATTTAAAAGTTTAAGAATGCATAATAATTCTTATAAAAACTATTGAATATAAAAAAAAAAGTTTTCTTCGAATTAAATATAATTTATGAAAAAATAAATAAATGCCTTAAATTAATACTTTACATAAGTAAAATCATATATAATTTAAAAAAGTTAACACAAGTAATATGATATTGTGTATATTAAAAAGAATAAATGGTAATAAAATAAAAATATTTAAAATGTGAAATAATTAATAAATAATTTCCATAAAGGAATATTAAAAAAAAAAAAAAAAAAAAACTTATTTCTATTATACTAATAAAAAAAGAGAAAAAAATTTAAATTATTAATTTGTATTTTTTTCTACATTATTTGAAATAATCTTTTTTAAATCATGAATTTTCTATATGTATTCCATTTTAATTTAAAAAAAAGAAAAAAGAAAAAAGGGTTCCAATAAATTAAAAAAATAACATTACAAAAAAAATATATAACTATAATGAGTTTAAAATAAAATAACAAAAAAAATAAAATAAAATAAATTTATAGAACTTTTTTATTACATTTTGTATATTCTTAATTTTATTAACAAGGCTAATAATGAAAAAATTTTTTTGTTTTTTTTTTTTAAAAATAAAATTTTTATTAAAATGTCTTTATCAAAATAATTTTTTTTTGAACTTTTTTTCTTTTTTTCTTTTTCTAAAAACATCTTGCATATCAATAAAATTACCGCTTTGAATTTTAACACCTAATATTTTTTCTTTTTCTTTTCTTTTTAATATATATTTTTTTATTGACTTCTTACGACACATAAGTTCAGGGTAGTGAATTTTTCTACTTTTATCAAATTTTCCTCCTAATGTTTTAATTTGATGATTTTCAACATTTTTTCTCTGAAATTTATTTAAGTATGGTAATGATAATTTTCTAATTTCATGTACTGTTTCCATGAAATTTTTTTTTAATTCCATTTTTTCTTTATATATTTCTTTTTTCTTTTGTTCAGTAGATATGTTTTGGCTTTTTTTTTCAAATTTTATTCCCTTATTTTCTTTATTTAATTTTTGATCTGAAGAGTATATTTCTGTATTCCCTTTTTTTTGCATATTACTTAACTTCGAAACATTAACTATTTCATTTATATTATTAGTTACATTTAAATGATCTCTAGATTTATTTTCTTTTTTATTCTCTTTTTTTATTTTTTTATAAGTACTGTAATGTTGACTCTTATCTTTTTTTGATAAAACTTTATCAATTAAATTATCATTTTCTTTTCTATATTTTAAATCACTTGTTTCTTTCTTATTATGAATGTTAAGTTCTTTATTATCTGTGTATATATTTTTACTAATTTTATCTTTTTTTTTTGATTTTTTATTCAATAATATTTTTTCATCGTCTGAAAACCCCCATATTTTATCCATGTATTTTTGTAAATTTAATTCTTTATTTGAAGCTTTTTTTTGAACCTTTTTCATTTTACCAAAAAATGAATCTAATAAATAAATAAAATATAATTAAAAAACAGAATTCAAAAAATTTTACAATCAAAATTTTTTTGAATACTTTTTAAAATATTATTATACAAATTATCTATAAAATTTTTTTTTTTTTTTTTTTTTTTTTTTTTTTAAATTCACCTATAAATAATTAAAATTAAATATCGAAACTTCTTAATTATAAAGAAATAATTTATATTATAAAAAAAAAAGTAAGTAAATGCATATTGTATATATAAATAATTAAAAAGAATCAATTTAAAATTTGCAAATATTAAAAATTGTTTTTTCTTTTAGAAAAAAAATTTAATAAAACTTAGTATTCTGCTTTAAAAAATTATATATAATAGTTATAAATACATTAAAATTTTTTTATTCTTATTGTATATACTTTTTTTTTTTCTATTTATTTTATTAATATTTACATATAAAATTAGTGAAAATGGCTACTACTAATAAGAAATTACAAAAAATTATGACCCAACCTATAGTAATATTACATTAAAAATGAAATTATGTTTCATTTTATTATTATTATTTTTTTTTTTTAATTATTATAGAATCAAATTTTTAGATTTTTCACTAATAAAACAGTTGTACAAATTTGGCTTTATGATAAGCCAGACATTAGAATTGAAGGAAAAATTTTGGTAATATATTACTTTTAATTATGATTTGTAAATAATTTGTAAATTATTTAATATTACTTTATATGATTAAAAAGAGAAAAAGAAAAATAATTAAAATAGAAAAAATCTTCTTTTTTTTTATAAGGGTTTTGATGAATATATGAACATGGTTTTAGATGACTCAGAAGAAATTTCAGTTAAAAAAAATTTTAGGAAACAATTGGGAAAGATTTTATTAAAAGGAGATACAATAACACTAATAATGGAAGCGTAAAATATATATATTTTTATACTAAGTTTTTTTTATATTCATTTTTAAAATATATGCATGTGTCTTATTAGTTTACATATATGATCATTTTTCATTTTTCTTTTTATTTTAATCATATACTAATTATTTATTTATTAATTTTACAACTCAATTTATTCTGAATAAATAACTCATGCTTTTTTATTAAGCTTTTTTTTTTTTTTTTAATAAAATTTTTAAATTCATATATATAAAATATTATATTCTTTATGGTCTAAATTTTATAACAATTTATTATTTTATTTTTTTTTACTTTTTTTTTTGCAGACATAAAGGAGAACAAAATTAAAAAAAAATTTTATACATTTTTGTTATTTTTTTTTTCCCTTTTTTTTTTTATTTTCTTTTTAATTTTAAATTATATAAGCATATATATTTTTTTAAAATATTTATTTAATATTAATATGAAAAAAAGTAAAATATAATGTGTCTTCTCATTATTCTATACCATTTGATTTTCTATATTGCTTTATTTTATTTTATTTTTTTTAAATGATATTATTTTTATAATTGTATACTAGTTTCTATAGGAGGATGAATGTTACAATATTTAATTTTCTTTTTTTTTTCTTTTTGATAATTTAAAAGAAAAAAATAAATAAATTTGTTTTTTTTTTTTTTTTTTTTTTCAATGTGTGAAGTATTTTCATTTAAATAATTTTATTTATAAATTTTTAGTAAAATAAAACAATAATTTAATTATTAAACCATTTATATATATTTATAACAAAGCAAAAAGAGTAAATTTACTATTTATATGAAAAAGAATACATTTGTTCTATTATTGAATTTTTAATAAAACATAAAATAAGAATTTTTTCATTTAAAAAAAATAAAATAAAATAAAAAGTAATGATAAAAACAACAAAAAAAAAATTAAAATTATCAATAAAAATAAATGTAAAAGATAATAATATAAGCAAAAACTATAAATTTTAAGTTCAAAAAAAATAAAAATAAAATAAAATATATATAAATAAATAATATTTATTAAAATATATTAAATAAAATAATATAAAATAAAATAATAAAACAAATATTTTTATTTGAAAAAAAAAAAAAATATAAAAATAAAATTAATCACAATTAAAAAAAAAAAAATACTTGTTAAAGTTATATTAGGAAAATCATTAACTATTAAAATATTCGCATGTTAAAAGCTTCATCCTTTTTAAAATACAAGAAGCTTAATTTTTATATTACAAAGTATTTTTCTATTAATTTACAAAATCATATTAAAAAAATCTCAAACAATTATTCTACTGCAATGAATGATAAAAGGGAGCATGTAAATGAAAACAAAATAGGTTTCCCAGAAGCAAAGTAATTTTAGAATTTTTGAATACTTATGAAAATAGATAAAAAAAAAAAAAAAAAACATATATGAATACACAATTCACAACGCATATATACATTTGTAATATTCTTTACAACAATATTCATAATCTATAACTTTTTTGTTTTGTTTTCCCATTAAAATATAAAATATATTAATATATCTTCTAAGTTTCCTTATATTTTATTATATAAATTTTCTTTTTAGCATATGTATTAATTTTTTAAAAATTCATGTTTTATACATAAATATATTTTATTTATTTACTTAATAAGTCTATATACATGATTTTTATAATTATACTGTATAAAAAAATATATATATATCACATACGTATGCATCAGTAATTTTATAAATAAATATGCAATATAAAATTGTTTATTTTATTAATATTTTAGTTTTATACAAACATATTAGTTATATTTTTTTATTCATTTTATAATTTTAGTGGTGGTAAGCAAGAAAAAGATAAAAAAAAAGAAGATGAAACAGAAATAGATCCAAGATTGTACTATGAAAATAGGTCGAAATTTATAATTGATCAAAAGAATAATGGAGCAAACCCTTATCCTCATAAATTTGAAAGAACTATTACTATACCCGATTTTATAGAAAAATATAAAAACTTATCAGATGGAGAACATTTAGAGGATACCATTTTAAGCATAACAGGAAGAATAATGAGAGTATCTTCTTCAGGGCAGAAATTGAGATTTTTTGATTTAGTTGGTGATGGAGAAAAAATACAAGTTTTAGCAAACTACACATTTCATGATCATACGAAATCTAATTTTGCCGAATCTTACGATAAAATAAGAAGAGGAGATATTGTTGGTATAGTTGGATTCCCTGGAAAAAGTAAGAAAGGAGAGTTGAGTATTTTTCCAAAAGAAACTTTAATATTATCTGCTTGTTTACATATGTTACCTATGAAGTCTGGATTAAAAGATACAGAAATAAGATATAGACAGAGATATTTAGATTTAATTATTAATGAATCTTCTAGGAGCACATTCGTTACAAGATCAAATATTATAAATTTCTTGAGAAATTTTTTAAATGATAGAGGATTTTTAGAGGTAGAAACTCCTATGATGAATTTAGTTGCTGGAGGTGCTAATGCAAGGCCTTTTATCACACATCATAATGATTTGAATTTAGATTTATTTTTAAGAATAGCTCCTGAATTGTATTTAAAAATGTTAATTATTGGCGGTTTGGATAAAGTTTATGAAATTGGAAAAATGTTTAGAAATGAAGGTATTGATAATTCACATAACCCTGAATATACTTCTTGTGAGTTCTATTGGGCTTATGCAGATTTTCATGACTTAATTAAGTGGTCTGAGGATTTTTTTTCTAGTCTTGTATATCATTTGTTTGGTTCTTATAAGATATTATACAATAAAGATGGATATGACAAGCCTCCTGTTGAAATTGATTTTTCTCCACCATATCCTAAATTGTCTTTGGTAGAAGAAATTGAAAAAATGGCTAACGTTAAATTAGAACAACCTTTTGATTCTGATGAAACTGTAGAGAAAATGATTAACCTTTTAAAAACTAATAAAGTTGAATTACCTAATCCTCCAACAGCTGCTAAACTATTGGACCAATTAGCTTCTCACTTTTTAGAAAATAGATACGTTAATAAACCTTTCTTCATTATTGAACATCCACAAATCATGAGTCCTTTAGCAAAGTATCATCGATCTAAGCCAGGCTTAACAGAAAGATTGGAAATGTTTATATGTGGTAAAGAAGTTTTGAATGCATATACGGAATTAAATGATCCATTTAAACAAAGAGAATGTTTTACAAGTCAACAAAAGGATAGAGAAAAAGGAGATACAGAAGCTTTTCAATTTGATGCAGCTTTTTGTACAGCTTTAGAATATGGATTACCACCAACTGCAGGTTTGGGGATTGGAATAGATAGAGTTACTATGTTTTTAACTAATAAAAATTGTATTAAAGATGTTATCTTATTTCCCACTATGAGACCTGCTAATTAGCTTATCAAAAAAAAAAAAGGTTATCATATATATGTGTTCATTACACAATTGAATTAATTATTAAATAGAGCAAATTTTAAATATTGTTTTTTAATACTTAACGCATACTCTAAGATTTTTTTTTAATTATAGGAAATAATTAAATCTTTTAATGAATAAAATTCATTGATATAAAAGGAAAAATTTAGTACATTAAAAAGGAAAAAAAAAAAGGAAAATATATATATATATTCTACCATTATTTTTTTGCCCTTTGTTTTTTTTTTTTTTTTTCTCTTTTCTTTTATATTTTAATTATTTTATTTTTTGCTAAATTTATTTTTTTTATTTATATTTATAATTGTTAATTTCAATGATTATTTTCCTTTTTTATTTGTAAGTATTTCTATGTTCAAATAAATAGATCCTAAAGACTTTTATATATTAAATAAAAATAAAATTAGAAAAAAAAAAAAACATTCGTAATGTATGTACATTGCAAATAAAAAAAAAGTCTTTTCTTTTTTTTTTTTATAATCGAATTATCTTTATAATTATTAATGTTTATTATTATAAAAATTGATTACATTATTTTTTCTTTTTTTTTGTATTTATACTATTTTCTTCATATGATTCCCCATAATAATGCAGGAGAGTAATAGCCATAATTTTGATGTAGGTTATTTTTTAAAAAGTTGTGCTGATTTAGAACAATCATACGAAGTTCTATTAAATGAAAAAAAAAAAAGTGAATTAAAATTAAATGAAGTTTCAAAAAGCTTACAAGAAATAAAAGAAAAATATGAACAAGAAAAAAAAAGTATAATTATTTAAAAAGAAAAAAAAAAAAAAATCAGTAATAAATGGCATAAGACATTAAGATATTAGTACAAGCAGTAAATAATATGATTTCTGTCTATATATTTTATGAATATATAACCACAAATATTTTCTAAAAAAAAAAAAAGAATATTCATTCCTTTTATTTCATATTTCTTAATTTTTATAAACAATTAGATAATTTAGAAATATCTTTAAGCATATCAGAACAAACAGATAAATTAATGAAAAAGCAAAATTACTTTGAACAGTAAAAACATTGAAAAAATTCTGCTTTTTTTTTTTTTTTTATTCATTTTTAATAATATATTGTTTATTTTATTTTATTTATTTTTTATATATCAATGATAGCTATGAAAATGTCGAAAAGCAGAATGATGATTTTAAGAGAAAAATAGAAATGTTAAAAAGAGAAAAGGAAGTTGGTAATTCTAATAAAATTTTCAGAAGATATAAAGAAATATGCAAATAAAAAATACAACAAAAAAAAAAAAAAAAAAAAAATAATGAAATTGTATCATGTTTTTTTTAAATAGAAAAACAGAATATGGTGGATAAAATAAAAGTCGCTGAAATAAAAAAACAACAAGAAATAGAAGAATATGAAAAAAAAATTGTTAAAAAAAATAAATAATTATATAGAATAATTAAGTATTTTGACATACATAATTATATCACTTTGTTTTTTTATCCTATGTACATGTATTTTTAAAATTATTTTCTAATTAGAGAGAGAATAAAAATAGGTTTCTAAAGTTAGAAAGTCAAATTATAGAATTAGACTTAGAAATATCTTCAAAAGAGTAATAAGAATAAAAATAACATAAAAGGGCATTACATAAAATAATATTTTAATAAAAATATACATTATCGCATTTTTTTAAATTTTTATTATCCTTCTTTATTTTATCAAACTTCCACTTAATCTCTTTTTAGCAAAGAAATAAAAAAGTTGTCATCAATTTTAAATGATGTTCAACAAAAGCATGAAATAAAAAAATTAGAATATGAACAGAAAATTAAAAATTTAATAAAAGAAAATGAAGAAACGAACAGAAAAAATAAAGTATTAAAATATATTTAATTAATAAATACTTTCATAAAGAAATTTAACTCTATTTAATATATTTATATATAATATTTTTTTTTTTTTTTTTTGTTAAATTTTAATTAAAATTACTAGGAAGTAGTTAATGACTTAATAAATGAAAGTAACAATCTAGCATTGAATAATTTAAAGAATAAACTTAAGTTGCAACAGCAAGTTAATTAAAAATATTTTTAAAAATTAAAAAATTGTATTTCAAGAGATAATGTTTTATATTAATTTAGATACATTTTTTTTTTTTTTTTAGCTTTTAATAATATATTTATTTTATATAATATATACTATAATATTTAGGAATACAATAAATTAGAAGAAGAATATTTAAATTTAAAAAAAAGCACTAATAAAACGTCAAACAAAAAATGTATATCTACAGAGTATACTAAGAATCATAATAGCAAAGTTTCATACAAAATTTAAAATATATTTTGAAGCAATTTAAGTCTTATTAATCTTAAAAATATATTAACATATTAATGAACTCTTTGATATACACATGTGAATAAATATACAAATTAATTATTCAAATAAGAATTGATAAGAAAAAGATACATATATTCTTTAAAAAAAAGGATAATTGTTTAAATAATAAAAATTATATCAAATAAACAGCATGTTATTTAAAAGAAAAAAAAAAAAAAAATTTAGCAAAGTACCATTCAATACTTAAAAAGATATAATTTGTTTAAGAATTATATTTGATAAATGAAAAAATGAAAAACAAATAATTTATAAAAGAAAAAATTTTAGTACATAAAAATAACATGAAAAAATAAAATATACGATGCAATAAAATTAAAAATAATAAATTTAATTAAAAATATATTTCTATCTCCTCTATACAATAATTTTATAATTTTTTTATATATAGTAGAATAGTAAAAGTTATATATATATATATATATATATGTTTTATTTTAGTTTTATTCTATATATATAAATGCTTTTTTGTTTTAAATGTAAGATTTTCATAATTTAATAATGAAATTGAAAATTTTAAATTTTTTCATTTTTTTTAATTTAATGTTGCATTTTTATACTTTAAAGATAAGATGTATTAAAAACAAAATTAATTCACATTTTCTATATTACATTAAAAAAGGTAATTATTTAAAAACAAATAATAAGTTCTATTATGTAAAAACAAAAAAAAATGTTTCAGATAACAAATTTAATCTAAATGAAAAAAAGGAAGATGATATTATACCATTTATAAATAATTCAAAGAATAAAAATATTTTTCGAAATAAATATAATTATATACCATCACTAGACGAAGTAAAAGAAGACATTGAGAATTTTAAGAAAGAAAAATCTTTCTATTTTACTGAACATAGTATACTTGAATTAATAAATATAGAAGATAACATCATTGTAATAAATATTGAAGGAAAGTTTTTTGAAGATATTAATGTAGTATTTTCAGAAATAACAAAATATCTATTGGATAAATATATTGGTATTTTAGGTATTCATCCATATAATATAAAATCATTGAATATTAAAAATGAAATTTAAAAGATAAATTTCAGAGTTAGTTAACTTTGCTTTTTTTTTTTTTTAAATGTATAATTTTACATTTTTATAGAAAATTTCTACTTTTTCAAAAACTGTCTTCTTCATATGTCTTTCTTTAACTTTTTATTTTTACATTATTTTATTTTATTATTTTTTTTTTTTTTTTTTTTTTTGTTTTATTTGAAAAACTGTCCAATTTTAATTGTTAATTGAAACAATTTATTTTCGTAATAGAAAAAAAAAGAAATTTATTTATTGATAATTTAAATTCATTTTAACTCTTTCTATTTTTATATTATAATATATATATGAAAGAATTTTCAATATTTATATAAATATAAGTTTATACTTGTAAAGAACAAACTCAAAAAGAAAAAAAAAATATATCAATGAAATTTTATTTGATAGTAATAAAAATGGATAAGCATAAATATACAGTTTTGTAATAATAATAAATAAAAGAAAAAAAAATTATAAGACTTAAAAAATTAACAATAAAATATAATAAACATATGTAAATAATATACTACATCTTTTTTTTTTTTAGTTATTACATTGTGCTAAAATTGTATTATTAAAAAGTTTTCTTATTAAAAATTTTCAAATTATCTAAATAAGATACTTAAAATATTTAATAGTTCATTTTTATTTTATTTCATTTACATATCATAATTATCGTTTACATCTTTGTCTTCTCCATATTGAATTATCATATCTATTGAATTTATTATAAAATCAACATTGTCATCATCATAAATATTTAATGGCAAAAAGGAAACTAAATTAAAATCTTCAATGATATGTGCAAAAGCATTATTTAATTTATAATATTTTTTTGACATACATTTATTAGCTCTTATAATAATATCATGCGGATCCAATGAAAGTATATCATTTAATTTTTCAAAATTTTTTTTATAAATTTTTTCTTCATTTTCCTCAGATAGTGCACTACTACGTTCTGATGAACTGTTAATGGATGCAGCACTTTTTTCTGATATATTTGAAGAGGAATATCCAGATATACTTCTATTTTCATAATCAGAACATAATATATATTCGTCTTTAAATGATTTTTTATTATTTACAAATTCTAATTCATTTAAAAATGAATCACCATCATTACAATCTCCTATGTTATTTTGCATATCCTTAAAATTTTTTATTTTTTTATTAATCTTTTTGTATAATTGTTTTTGAAAAAAAAAGTTGTTATTATTTTTAAATTTTCTGAATTCTTCATAATAATTTTTACTTGTCATTAGATCACATTTAGTTAATATGTTAATATGAGGTAGTTCAAAATTAATCATTGTTGAGAGACTAGTTAAATATGCAGATAATAATTTCGTATTGGAGCTTATAAAAGATATATCTATTAAAAACACAATAATTAATCTTATGTTTTGATTTGTGAATATATTTAAAATTTTTTTAAAATAGTCAGTATGTGTATATAACTCTATTTGCCCAGGGGTATCAATAATGAAATAATTATCATCATCGTCATAATTATTTAATTCTTCTTCTAATATATATGAATTTTCATATAATAATTCAACACTTTTTAATAAAGCACAATTAGGTCCAAGCATATGTTCCTCCATTAGACTATTCACTTCAACATAATTTCTTATATCAATATCGTATATAGTATCATAAAAATCATTTAGCTCTTTTTCGATGCTATGTGTTGTATTAAATGACTTCTTTTTTCTTTCATAATGATATTCTTCACTAGCACTATCTAGATTGATAACATAACAATTTCTTTTTTTTATTCTCATGAATTCTTTCATTAATTTACAATAATTTGTTTTCCCACTTCCAGCTGGTCCTACTACCACTTGACCATATTTCATTTTTATAAGAAATTAAAAGGAAACAGATAAGTAATATATCAATAAAAAGAAAAAAAAACTGTCTTTGTAATGATAATAAGTAATTTTATTATATACTTAAAACAATAACAAAATCCAAGAAATATATTCAAAATAATGTCATGTCAAATTTAATTTAAAAAATAAAAGAAAAATTTTAATTACATTTCTCTTTTTATATAAATGGCATTTTAAAAAACAAATATATTAAATGTTAAAAAGATAATGTAAAAATTATCATTTTTTCTTTTTTTTTCCCCCTAATTTTTTATTTGCATTTATTAAGTTAAAATTAGTAGTCTAAAAAAATTAACAGTTATACTCTATTGTAGGTGCTATAATTTATTTTTTCTTTCAAATTTTATGAAATGTTTTAAAAAAATTACATTATTTCTGTATATTTTATTTAAATTTTATTTTCTTATAAAATGATAATGATAAATAATTTATCATAACTGTTAATTCGTTTGCTTTAGTTTTCCAAGAATATAAGCAATAATTAAAAATGTTTAATTTTTTTTAAATCCCTTAAAAAAAAATTTATTAAAATTATAAATGTTTTGTTACATTTCACTTCATTTATTTTAATCAAGTTTTAAAATATTAAAATTAAAAAATTATATAAAAATTAAAAAAGAAAAAAAAAAAATTTATGTAAATTAAAAATGAACTTTTTTATTAGAAGTATCACAAAAAGTATATATAATATATATATACATGTATATAATAAAATATAGAAAAATAATAAAAAAAAATATATATAAATGAATACATAAAAAAATTCTTAATAGAATAAAAAAATAAAAGCTTAAATAAAACGTATGTTTAACTTATGTACAATTAGAAATTCCATAAAAAAAAAAAAACCCAAAAAAATTTACCAAGATACATGAATAGCACCAATTAAATAAACAGTCAAAAGAATAAAAAATAAATTGATTATAAGCCATAAAACTCCGCAAAATTTAGAATTACATTTAGTTAATTTAGCATATTTAAAAGCATCAGATTGGGTTGATGTTCTGATAATTAAATCTTCAAAAATATCAACCATGCTGTACATTTCATTTAATACACCTATAAAAGTCATAATAATTTTTAATGGCCAATAATCTAATTCTTTTTTAAAATAAGCACATAGAACCCAAATAGATATAGTAACTGTAAGAAAAAGAACACAAAGAATTCTTAAAAATGCATTTTTTGCATAAAATATTAATACTATTAATAATAAAAAACATAAAAATACAACTGATATTATTAATGTCCATTTATCTAAATATGCCATCAACATAAAAAACATTCCATAAAAACACGATCCAATATATCCTGCTGGCAAAATTAAAAATTGATTTCCTCCAATTGTGTTAGTGCAACCTCCATGATCTCTATTAACCTCTATGTTACAAGCAAAAAAGGTTGGTATAATATTATAAAATTCAATATGTTAATTGTAAAAAAAAGAAAGGAAATTTTAGGTATTCCAAAATATAACTATTAAATGTATATTTAAGTTCAAATTTTCTCATTTACAAAAAGTATCCTTACAATATATTTGTCTAATTTGTACATAATTTTTTTTTCTTTTTTCTTTTTTCTTTTTTCTTTTTACTTTTTTTCTTTCAAACCTATTCCTTTAACTTTTCCTCCAGTTATCCAACAAGCAGATGCATGAGAAAATTCATGCAAAAAAACAGTTAATAATTTGAATGGTTCTAAAATTTTACATTTCCAAAATATAATACTTACAATAATACAAGCAGAAATACATATAAACGTTATATTTTGATTTCTTTCACAGCAATTTTTTAAAGTAAAATCAAAATTCATTATGTGTATTTTCTAACAATAGTTATAAAACAAAAATGAGAAAAAAAATAAAATAAAATAAATAAAAAAGAATAAAATTAAAGTAAAATAATGCAAAAAAAAAAAAAAATTGTTATACGGTAAACATAAGATTTTTTAGTTTAAATATAAAAAAAAAAAAAAAAATCCCTAATAATATATATATTTAAATAGTGTAATTCGTAGGTTAAATGCAACAAAGAAAAAAAAAAAAAATAAAATAAATATATAATTTTATATTTCATTTATAAATAATCATAAAAAGTACTATTTCTTATTATTAAAATTTTATTTTTATTTTTCTGTTATTAAAAAAAAAAATATGTTTTTTTTTCTATGATAAATTTTTTTTTTCCTAATGTTAAAATATGTTTATATATATATATGTGTATTAATTTTATAATTTTTTTTTTTTTTCAACTTAATCATTATCTGTTTTTCTTTTTTTAGGTAACAAGTTTAACAGTTTTAATGTTTCTTCAGATAATCCAATGTTTTCTATAATATTATTCTTCTCTTCTTTTTTATGTGGAATCTTATTATCTTCTTCTTTTTTATATGATAAGAGATCATTTGATTTAACATTACAATTTGAAATATATTTTAATCTATTTGTATTAAAAAAATTTTCGTCATTAATTTCATTCAGTTTAGAAAAATTTATCTTAATTTCTGAATTTTCTAGAAGTTGTTTAATCATATGGTTATGAATTGATAAACTATTAGTTTCTCTTATTTTAGGAATTAATTCACTAGGATTATCATTATCGTCTACCTCTATAGTGTGTATTAAATAATCAGGCAAATCACTATTTAATCTAAATAAATAAATATAAAAAAAATTAATTTTTGTATTAAAAAATTTTAAGATATAAACAAAATGTATACATATAATGCCAAAAAAGAAATTAATTTTTTTTTCATAATTTTTTCTAAAAGTATATACTTTCTTTAAAAAGCAAATAAATATATATTCACGTTTAAAAAGAAAACAAAATGATAAGAATATTCCATAAAAAAATATAATGCAGAAATATATATATATATATATATATATACATATATATGAAATGAAATATTATATATATATATTATTTTTAGAATATTGTGATTAAATAGTCATAAATCATTACTCTGGCATTATAATATTGTGTTCTTGAATTTTTTTAACTATATTGTTTATTTTATATTCGTTGATTAAATGCAATGTAACTAAGTTTTCTACAATGAACATTAGTGGCATGTCCATTTTATATTTTTCATTAAATATTTTAACATCTTGTAACATATTATGTAATTCTTTTTTATATGCTCTAAAATTTTCTATATTTTTTTTATCTACTTTACTGATAACATTTGTTGTCAAAGAATTTTTGAAATCTTCGTTTTCATTAACACTAAATTTTTTTTTACAATTTTGATAAACACAAGGGTAATTTAGTAATTCAAATGTGTCTTTTATTTCAATTTTTACATTTTTTATAAAATTTGAAAGAGATTCAAAAAAAGATATTACAAAATAATTGTTTTCATTTTCATTATTTAAAGAAGAATTCATTTTTTATTAATAAAAGGAAATATATATATATATATATATATATATATATATAATTTTTAATTGTTTCAAATGATTTTAAACAATAATTAAAAAAAAATTATTTATGAACTTTTAAAAATATCTTAAGGGTACAATTTTAGTTACAATTCTTACGAAATAATTGGAACAATAAAATATATATTTCATTAAACACCAATTATTTTTTTTTTTCTTAAAAATTTCCTAATTTGTTTTCTAAAAAAAGATACATTGGTCAACCAAAGTTTTTTAATTACTTTTATTTATTTTCTTATTAATTTATTTTTTCAAAATTTTTTTCTTTTTTCCCTAAATATATTTATATATTTCTGTTAGTATCGTATATATATACAAATATTTTTTTTTACATATATACAATTTTTTTTTTTTTCTTTCATTTTCATTTTTTATTTATTTTAATTCATATAATTTTTTTTTTTTTTGATTGGAAGACTTTGAGCTATATTTTACATTAACTAGATATTTATGAATTTTTTTTTTTTTACTAATTAAAAAAAAAAATTAAATATGTGACAATTTGATTTTTGTATTATATAATCCATTATATTTATCTTATTGTTATGCCATATGATTAAATAGCCACCACATATATTTTTTCTAATTTTTTTTTGTGATTACATATCTTTATTATTTAAATATCTTTTAAAATATTATTTTCCTCATAATTTATATTTTTTTCCTTTTTTTTTTTTTGGGATAAATAAATAAATATATTTTTAAATATAAACTATTAGTAAAATAAAAGGGTCATTAATGTTTAAGGATTCATCTAAATGTTATATTGTACTATTGTGTTTTTCCTTTTTATTATCCTTCAAATTTTAAAGAATGTTACATTTACACAATTCATGTGTATCAGATATTGAAAATATTGAATATATATTAAAAAAAAAGGATTACAATGGAATAAAAACAAATAGAGAAATTAAAAAAATTTTTAAAGATTTAGGTTCCGCTTATAAAAACTTTAGCGAATCATTAAAAAAAATTCATAATGAAAGTAAGAATTTAATTTCAGTTATTAAAAAAGATAGTGATAAAGATAATTCAGAACAAGTTTATTTTGCTGATTGCTTTATTAATATAGTTTCTGTTATAAAAAATATATACGAGGAAAACTTGGCTGTTAGTGAGAAAATACAAAAAAACATTGTTGATGAATTTGAAAAAGAAGAGAGAGAAAGAGTTAGTAATATAAATTCTATATATAAAGAAGAAATTAATGATAATAATAATGAACAAGAAGAATATGTAAAAAATGAAGTTCATATAAATGAAGAAGAAAAAAATAATAATATACATATTGAAGGTTTACCATTAAGAGATATTGAAATTGATTTAAAAAGGTGTTTAGAAAATAAGGATTTTTCAAACAAATACATAAGTCATACAAAATATAAGATTTATTTTTCAGAATTAAATAAATTAAACTTAAAATTAGATAAAGAGATTTATTCTTTTAAACAACTAATACAGAAATTTGGTAAAAATGCTAGCAAATTGCTTATACATAAATCACAAGAAAGAATAAGTGAGATTCAAAATAAAAAAAAAAATATTCTTGAATTTTTATATAACGATATAGTCGAATTAAAAAAAAATAAGATTAACTTGATAAATGAAAAAAATGAATCAGAAGTTTTAATAGATAATAAAAATGAAAAGAAAGAATATGACAATAAAGAAAAACATGAAGATAAAAAGAATCCCAATGAGTACCTTAGAGGTAAATGTCTGAAAAATAATCAAAATTCTTTTTTCTCAAATCTTTATCTGGAGAAATTTGAAATAAGAGAGAAATATAGAATAGAAGTATTATATTCAAGTTTTAGAATATTTTTAAAAGCTTTAGCTGTCAAACATATCAATGTTAATAAAGCATTATATAAAAGTGCTAATGAAGTAAGTTCATATGATTCTCTTATAGACTATCAGAAATGGCTCAGCAATATTTTAAAGAAAAATTTAGATATTACATATTTACAAGAAAAAATACAAAAAAATAACATATTGACAAAAGAAGAAGAATATTTATTAATGCCTTCTGATTATAATTTTTTTAATAACAATTCAATAAACTTATTTGAAAAAGAAAATGAAAATACTTCACATTTTCAGAAAGGGGAATTGATTTTTAAAGAGCAAAGTGAAAAAGAAATTGATGCTCATAGGGATAGTCAATTCCCCGATGAATTTTATATCCCTATAATAATAAAAAAAAGTAATATAAATTTAACAAATAAAAATTCTACTAATATAAAGCATTCAAATAAAATTAAAGAAGAAATAAGTATAAAAGAATTATTAAAAAAAAATAGTGTGAGCAATAATTTAAATATTAATACATATTTAAATAATAATGACATGAATAAAGAAAAAGATATAATTACTTTTTTAACTAATAGACAGAAAAATTATGAAAAATATCTATTGCAGTTTAACAACTTAAGTACATATATATATCGAAATGAAAAAAAAAAAGATAAAAGAAAATGGTTTGATAAAAATTTTTTTCAAGGTTATTTCTATGAAGAAGGTCATAATTTTTATCCATTCAAAATTCCATCAGGTATGAATAATTTATCATTTTTTCAAAATATTCATTCCTTTTCGTTAAATACCATTGATTTTGGTGATAATAATATTAACGAATATGATTACAAGTTGCTAGCTTATGAATCAGTTCTTTTAGTTTATTATTCCTTATCCATTCAATTAAATTGCTATTTTTTATTTGATGTAAATAATAAACATAAAATTAATAAATCATCTTATAAAAAAGTTTATGAAAAATTTTCCTATGCTTCAAAAATATTAATGAATGATATAGACAAATATTATTTGAAAAATAATAGTATTAATGAAATAGAGAAGACATGCTTAGAAAACGTGAAAGGTATTCAAAATAAAGACAACAATAATATAAAATATCAAAAAATGAAAGAAGAAAATGAACCCGCATCAACAAATTGCGTGAATGATTATTTTGAATACATTGATTATATTTATAATGTAAAGTTACAAAATTTACTATTAATAAAAAGAATTATAAGTATATTTAGAATAAAACTAAATTTGAATTCTAAAACAAATGACTTAATTACATTACTTACTATTCCTAATCATTATATGAACTATGGTTATAAATTGTCTTTTCATGTTCTTGATGTACGTTTTAGAATTATTAGAATTTTAGATAGCTTAAACTTTAATCATATATTTGATTTCGGTAATAAAAAAAATGAGTATGATGAATTAAATCATAAAGATGAATATAGTATATATATAAATTGGTTAAAAAGACAATTACATTTGCTTTATGTATCCTTATATTTAAAATTTAGTCGATTTATAAAATTTATTCCTTACTTCAATTTTTCTTTTTATCCATATATATTTGATAATATCAATATATTTAAAAACAATGAAGAATATTTTAGTTACATAAATAAAACCAGTGAGGATAATTCATTTATTAGGTATATTAAAAATGTTCAAAATAAAATAAAAAAAATTTATGATTTCATCTTAATTAATAAGAGTTATAAAAGAAAAACACAATTAAACGTAAAAATCAGTAAGAATGATCAAAATAAAAATGATGTAAATTTTGTTTGCTTTAATTCATTAGAAATGGATGAAAAAATTATATTTATTTGTAACTTATTGTTAAAAAATATAATTAAATCATTTCACATAATTTATAAGTTGCAATCTATTATAAAAAAAAAAAAATGGAATAATGGAGAATACGATGAAAAAAAGGATTTGTCCAATCTGATTAAATATTTTACCAAAATAGAATATTACGATTTCGAAATAAGGAATATTATGTCTAATATACATAAAAAAAAAAAAAATCAAGAAATTTCTAGAGTCAGTAAACATGATATAAATGAATATAGGGATAAGTTATATAATAATACTAATGTACCTTTTCATTCTGAGCATTCATCAGAATTTAATAAAAAAAAACATGAAATTTTTGATGACAATTCAAATATTGATTATGACAAGCTATTTAGAAATATTTTTATAAATGAAATTACATATAAAGAGAATAGTGGTTATATTTTAGGATCGAAGAAACAAACTAAATATAATGAAAATAAAACTTTGGATAGAGGTGTAAGTAAGAAGAATAAACATGTTTCTAATTTTTTTATAAAAAAAGAAAATAAAAATAATTTGATAATAAAAAAAAATAGTAGTAATGAGAATATTACAATAAAAACATATTTAACAAAAAAAGAAAAAAAAAAAAGAAGCAAAATTTTCTATAAATTAAATGTAGAAACAGTCTTATGCTCTTGTTGGTTCATTGATAGAATTTTATTACATTTTTTTTTGTATTTTTACTTTTCATGTATAATTGATTACACATCTAAATCAAATATGTATGCAGATTCTCCTTATATTATTCAAGGAATAATTTTAATTATTTATTATTTGCAATCAGGTAATGACTTAACCTTAAAAACTAAAAAACAATATAATGATGGGTTGGAATCTACATTAATTCCTATTTCAACTTTTATACTTTACTTTGTAATTCATTTATTTTATTCTTTTTTTGATAAAGATTTATTATCAATACAAGAAAATAAAGATCAAGATCGTTTACAATTATTTTTAAAAAGGAGACGCTTTGATAACAGGGAAAAAGAAACAGATGCAAATATAAGAGATACTTATTCTAAATATAAGAATCAAATGATCACTGTTCAAAATGCAAGCAAATTTTATTTTATAGTAAAAAATTTTGAGGATTTCTTGTCTTATAGAACAGTTGATGAAAAGATATTGGAGATTAATAAAAATAATATTGATATAAATAATACAGAAAATTATGAAGGGAAATCATCGTATAGCGAAGAAACAGAAGAAAAGGAATCCTCTATTATAAAAAGTGATCAGGATAAAAAAGACAAAAAATATAAAAAAAAAAAAAAAAAATTCTTACTATGTGCTGTCATTCCAAAAAATAGTCTTTCTTTTGATAGTCAGGTAACAATTGACGAAGAATGTAAAAGAAAAATAGAAAAGAAAAAAATAATGAAAAAACAACAAAATAATGATATGATATATTTAAAAAGGTACTATAATATTTTATTATTTTTTAATTATAATCATTTAGAAAATTTAATCAGTCCATATGTTCCTAACATTTTATCTTATTATTTAAATGAACAATTTTATACTAACGATTATTTTTTTTTTAATTTTATTATATCAAATAATAAAAAAAAAATGAATAATATAAATTGTAAATTAAACATGAAACACAAAAACAAATATGATGACTTTAATATAATTAATAAAAAAAATAAACACGAAAAATATTTAGATGATATTTCTAAAGATAATTATAGCTTAAATTATGGTTCGAATAATAATAAAAATGTTTTAGATTATAAAGAAAAATGCATAAATAACCATAACAAGAAACCTAGCAAAATGTCTAATGCAGAAAATGATAATATTATTATAAAATATAACACTAATAAAAATTTTAATAATTTCTCATTAATAGATATATCAAGAATTGAGAAAATCATGATAGATATATTGCTCATGAGAATAATTAGCTGTGATTTTAGAAATTATTTTTTTCTTATTTTTTGCAATTATAGAAAATTTATCGACATGTACTCCTTACCATATATATTGGATATATTTGTGATAATTCATAATTTCTTTACAATAAATGGTAATAATAAAAAATCAAAAAAATTAAATACTTACAATATAAAAGGTAAAAATAAAAACAAGAATAATGACGAAGATAAAGATCCAAAGGATGATCATTTGCAATGTCAGCTTAATGAGCATATCCAAAATGAAGAAGAATATAGTGAATTATTTGAACTTAGTTATAATATTTATTTTGAAGATGACGACATTAACGAATATAATGAAGAAAATGATAATGATGAGGAAAACGGGTATGATACTATAGAAACTGCATATAAGAAAAAAGAGAAAAAAGAAAATATTTCCATTGTTCATGATAATAATATTTCAAATAAAGAAAAAAAGAAAGTAAATTTTCAGGATGACACAAATAATTTTAATAAAAAGATATTAAATGAAAATGATATTTTTGGTAATAATTTAAAAAAAATTAGTGATGGTAATTCGTATAATAAAGATCCAACGAACATTATAAATTTTAATTTTTATAGTATTTTGAATACTCATAAACTATCTAATTATTTTAAATATTTTATATATAATAGTTCTAAAAATATATTTTATAACATTTTATCTAGCGTAAAAGATGATATAGAATTAAACAAAAATGTTAATTATGATAACTTAATAAATTATGAAAATGATTATACTAAAAATGTTACTGATGGAATACAAAACATAAATGAAAACAATTATACAAACGAAGAAGAAGACATAGATAAAAATAGTGATAAGAAAAAAGAGAATTATTCACAAAATTCTGATGATATTATAATTAATCATTATGTAGATATTATAAAAAAATACATAAATGAAATTATCGTTGAAATTTTATTTTTTTCTAATATATGGAAACATTATTTACCATTAGAGGAACACCCATTAATAGTATTATATGCAGCTAATAAAACTTTGTATTATGAAGTTTTAAAACTTATAAAGTATTTCAAAGATAAAAATTTATTTAACCAGTCATTCTCTATCATTGTCTCTTTATACAACTTTAATTTGTTAAATAAAGAAATAGTTCTTCAAACTAATACATATGTGAAATATCAATTATTGGTAAGTAAAAATTGTGAAATATCCCATAAAAAAGAGAAGACAAAAAATGATGGTAATGCTAATAATAAGAATAATATTAATTATAATAGATTAGATAATAATAAATGTAAAAATAAAAATGAAAAAATGAAAAATAAAGTTTTACATTATTACGAAAATAGAAGCTCTTTTAAAGCGACCAACTCTGATAAAAATGTTGAAGAATATTATAATATGCTTAATAATGAAATTATTGAAAGTGAAGAAAAAGATTATAATAATAATTCAGATAAAGATGATATGTTTATAAATTTATCATTAATAATTTCCAATTCAAACAATCCATGTATGATAAAATTAATGTTCATGTTAGAAAAAATATTTATCCAAATTATTGATGAAAAACTAGAGGGTAAACATAAATTATTAACAGAATGTTTAAAAAATGAAAAACTTATTCCTTTGAATTTCCCTGATATTATTTATAATTCAACCGCTGTTGATATTTTTTCAATTATTTCTCACATTTTAGAAGTATTATTTGAATATAAATGCCCAATAGAATGGATTATTACACCCTTTTTGGGGTTTTTAAATAGCTTTATAAATGAATATTGTGAAAACTATAAAAAACTTTATTCCTCTTTCATTATATCAGTACTTAATCAATATACAGATAAATATTTTAATGATTTATTAAATTTAAAAGAACAGCAAAAAATACAATGGAATAAGTATTCTAGTGATAAAAAAAAAAAAAAAAGTAATAAAAATACGGAGGAAATATCTAATGAAAATATCAATATTTTTAGAGTAAATGATAACATTGGAAATGACGATGACGAAGAAATAATTCATAGTAATATTGAAGAAGAATTTAATGACATTAATGAAATAACCAAAAGAATCAAAGATAAAAAGAAAAAAAAAAGTGTTTTTTACAAATTTTTTGATTATGAAGAAGTAGATTTAAAAAAAAAAAGTAAAATAAATGAAAAGTTAGGAGATAAAAAAAATTTATCTATGAAAAAGTCAAATTTGAAAAAAAGTATTATACAAAAAAGTTCCATATATAATCATATAAAAAAAAAATCAAATGAAGGAGATGAATTAGAAATAAATGAAGAAGATAAAGAAAGAAAAAAAAGGAATTTATACATGAGTAATGATTTAATAAATATTATTGAAGAAATAAACTATTTATTTAGTGATTCTGATTTATCAAATTCCTTAGTTATAACTTGGAATTTATACTTTTTTTTAGAACAGTTACCTTTGATAAAAAAAAAATTTGAGAAATATATTTTAGAATATATATGCACTCGCACAAAAAATGTAGAAAAGATAACTCAAATTTTTAATAACTATGTTGAATTTGATATAACAATAGAAAAATTGCAGAAAAATATTTATACAAAAACAATATTAGATGTTTTGGATACTTCTATTAATAATATCAAAAATACATTAAATAATACATTGTATTATATATTTAAAATTTTATCAATAAGAATCATTTGTTATGAGTTTCAAGATGAAATATTCTATAAACTTTATGATAATTTTTATTTAAATAATATTAAAAATATCGTGAATATTTTTCCAAATACTATAGAAAAATTTTTTGTTCAATTGCCTAAGATATATTTTAAGAGCATATTAACTGTATTTATAGAATTTTTTATAAAAATTTGGATGTTAACAATAGTTGAGAAAGGTTTTTCAAATTTTGTTTACACTGATGATCATATAAACATTATGAAAAAAGATAACCAACATGTAAAAAATTATATTCAAATTAATAATATCCAATCTACTCACTATTTTTTAAGTGAAAAATGTGATATTAACGAGTATATAGACATGTTTTTTGATAAATTACATAACAATCGTGATATGTTTAATAAAATAATCAGTGATCAAAAACATAAAAAATCAAAAAATATTGTTTCATCAGCGTATAACAAGGGAATGTAAGTATTTCTGTTTTAATTTGCTTTTATATATATATATTTAATTGTTTTTATTACTTTATAAAAGTTCAGGAATTTTAACATAATTTCCTTTGATGTAAATATTTATTATTAATATTAATTATTATTTTATTTTATTTATTATTTTTTTTTTTTAAATTGTTAGGGCAATTATAACAGGAAAGAATAATAACCATGAAGAAAAAAAAAAATTGTAAAGACAGCATTTTTAATTTTTCTATAAGAAAAGATATTACAAATTAAATAATATGATATGAATAAAATTTTATCAAAAGAAAAAAGAAAAGAAAAAACAGTATTCATTAATAACATTTTTTAATTTATATTTTTATTTTGTTATTTTTATATATTATTATTTTTTTTTTTTTATATTAATACAAGTATTCTTGTTTTAGATTTAGGTATGTCCTTAATACTATATTTTTTTACATTTTAATAAATTTATATGTATCTTGTATATATATATATGTAAAATAATATTATTCTATTTTTTGTTATACATTTAATTTATCATTTTATAAAAAAAAAATTAAACTTTATTTTACCAAATAAATTTTTATATTTAAAAAAAAAGGTTAAGCATTTTAATAAAATTATAAAAAAAAAATAATTACAAAAAAAAAAAAAATAGGTAAATAGATAAATTTTATAAAAAATGTTTTAAATTTAAATTAAAAAAATTATATTAATGCTCTTCTTCTTTTTTCTTTTGGTGCTAAAAAAAAAAAATAAAAAACAATAAAGAATCCGTAAAATGCCCAATATAAAGAAAAATACGTAAGTACATATAGAACGTATATACAAATAATATATCTCCTAAAATATAAAATATTAATGCATAAGAAATAAAATAGACGAAATAATAAGAAAAATAGAAATAAACCTAATGGGTTTCCAGCTTTATAAAAATATTTCATAAGACTAATACTTTTTTCTGTACATTCATTTTTTATAAAATGCACATTAAGCTCTTTATACCTATATAAATTCAAAATTATATATGATTATCAATATTTTTGCATTTTACATTTAATTTTCTTTTTTTTTTTTTTTTTTCTTTCTTACATTTTATGTAAAGAAAGTACAGAACCACATCCACCAAAGCGTTCGTTTAAACAGCAGAAATAAATATTTTTTATTCCTATCATAAAAAAATATATATATATATATAAAATAAAGTATACATATTTATCATAATAAAATAAATAAATAAAACGGAACATTATAATAATTTTTTCTTTTTTTTTTAACCTATTAATTTTAGTGCATAAACACACATAATACATGGTTCACATGTTACAACAATACAGCACTTTTTAAGATTTTCTAGTTTTTCTTTAATATCATTTTTTTTTTTATCAATATTTAAAGTAATTTCATAATTTTCACTATATTTTTCATTTTTGTTATTTTCATTATGTACTTCATTAATATTTTTTTCTTCATGTTCTTTTCTATTGTTTTCTTCATATTTACAATTTATTTTTATATCTTTTATTTCTTTATCTCTATTTGATTTATTCAAATAATTGAATATAGAATCCTCTATATGATTATCTTTATTGTTAAAGCATTTAATGAAATTCAAATTTTTCGTCTGCTCATAATTTTCATCATAAATATATTTATCTATTGCAATCAATTCACAATGTCTACATCCATTTTTTGATTCATTCGTTTGATTATATGAACTTGATATAATTTTCTTTTCCTCATTTATTAATAAACAAAATATAGGCATTTCCTTTAATTCTATATGTAAACTTTTTTCGGCCTTCATAAAGTTAACAAAAGAAAAAAAAAATTATATATTAATATTCAACTAAAAAAGAATAAATTATTGTATATATACATTTTTTTTTAATAATATCATAATACATATTATATGTCTATATTTTATTTATCTATTGCTTTATTTAGCTTTTTTTTTTCTCTCTTTTTTTTTTTTTTTTTTTTTTGGTTACTTCACTTAATGCTATATTCAAAAAATAAGTTGCTTCTTTTTCACTTAATTCAGTCATCTTTTTGTTATATTCTTAAAAAAGATATTTCATAAAATACTTATAATAATAAGTCAAATAATATATTACTAAATGTTTTTCATTAAAATATTTTGTTGAATCCTTGACTTTTTTAATGTACAATTATTTCTTTCATTTATACAAATAATACTTGATAAAAAGTATACATATATATATATTTTTAAGTTAATTTACAACTCCACTTTTTTGGAATCTATATGTAAAAAATAATAAAATTCATAATTTACATTGTCAACAAAAAAAAAAATATGTAAATATATTATTCATTTATTTAATTCAAAAAAAAAGAGTTAAAATAGAAAAATATAAAAAAGTAAAAAATAAAAATCTTATATAAAATAAATATTTTACTTTTTTTACAATTTTGTTTTTTTTTTATACTAATATTTAATTTATAGATTTTGATGAAAACATTATGGAACAAATAAAGAAAAAAAAATAATAATAATATATAAAATAAATAATAATAATAATAATTAATAATAAAAATTAATATTTTTTTTAAAATTTAAAAAAAAAAAATAATAGCATAACAATTAATAACAATAAAAAAACAAGTATCATATTATAGAGAAAAATTTCACTGTAAAATTAATTATTATATATATATATATGTATATATGTTCATATAATAAAAATATTCAAATAAAATTAAAAAAAAGATTAATAAACAATAATAATCTCAAAATTTTTTCAAAAAGATTAATATTTTTATGAAACAGAGAAAATACAAATTTTAGTTTTTCCTTACGCAAGATAATAAACGTATTTACTTTAAAAAAAAAATTAAAATTTTTAAATTATAAGATATAAATGAAAGAAATTATGTTTACCTTTAGGAAATAAAGTATTTTAATTCAAAAAAAAAAAAATAAAATAAAATGAAATAAAATTTTTACTTTTTTCAATACTATCAATTTATGATATTAGGTTTTATATATATGTGTGTATATTCAAACCTTGATACTAGAAAAATAAAATGATATTTCTAAAATAGTTTATAAAAACATGATATTAAATGTTTTTATCCATCAAAGAAAGAAATAATATCTGAATGTAATTTCTTTTCAGCTGTAATTCTAATGTCTTCTAATTTTTTTGCAATTACATGAAAAAGAGGTCTTTTTGTAAAATCATATTCTAGCATACTCTTTAAAAGATTTGATAATTCAGTCGGCAAATCATTTGGAATAGGCAATACTAACTCACCAGCTGATATTTTACAAAAAACTTCTGAAGCAGATAATCCATCATATGCAATTTTTTTTGTTAAAGCCTCCCATAAACTAACAGCAAATGACCAAACATCGGATTCTTTGAAAAATCCTTCTCCTTTCAAAACTTCGGGAGCTGCATAAAAAATGTTTCCATACATAGCATATGCAGTTGGACTATCATTTGGAGAAAAATTCGTAGATAAACCAAAATCAGATATAACAGCATTTTGATATTCATCCAGTAATATATTAGATAATTTTAAATCTCTATGAAAAAAATGATTAGAATGGATATTATGCATTCCCTCTGCCACTTGTTGAAATATTTTAACTATTTTTGGTCTTGATAAATATCTTATATAAGAATTCTTTTTTTTTTCATCTCTGTATATATATTTTTCTAAACTACCACCAGGACAATATTGCAATATTAAAGATTCTTCTCCTTCTTTTAAACTACAGACTCCTATTAATTTTATTACATGCTTGCATTCCTGCAAGGAATACAAAATTTTTGCTTCATAATTTCTATATTTCACAGGTGTTGGGAAATAACGAAAAATTTCTAAATTTGCCATTTTTTTAATTTTTTTATTTTTTTGTAATGTATCAGAATTATTCATTATTTCTTCTTCACTTTTTTTTTTTTTTTCTTCTTCATTTTCTTCTTGTTCCTCTACCTTATCCTCTTGTGTGTGTTTCTTTTCTAGCTCATAGTTAACTAAATTCAAATTTTTGTTAATTTTAGGTAAAATGCATTTTTGACTAGATCTTGGGGTTGATATGTAACTTTCACAGTAAGTTTCTTCATTTATTTGTTTAGGGTTATATAAAAAAATTTTACAAGCAACATAAATACCTTTATATTTTGCTTTAAATACTTGTGCATAGCTTCCTCCTCCTACTTTATTTAATAAAGATATATCAATACTGCATATATTTGTAATTTTATTAAAAGAGAATCTTTTACTAGTGTTAAAATTGATTGACAATGGATCGGCATTATCTAAAGAATTTACCAAAAATCGAAAAACAGATAAAACAAATTTTCTAACATAAGAATTATTTATATTCAACTTCTTTAACTCTTTATCTGTTAACTTTAATATATGATATCCTCTTATCTTATTTATCTTAAATAAATATGCTTCTTTTTTTAAACCTATCATTTTTAAAAAATTATATAACATATTTACAGACCATTTATTATAGTCAGAAGCTCTTAATTTTACATCTTCATTAATTATATCAAATTTATCTTCATTTGATGTTAAATAATCATCAATAAATAAAAAACAGTTTTTTTGCCTATCATCGTGAGTTTCTGGAAAGGTTGCTCCTCTTAATTTTTTTCTAAGAAATCCTCTATCATAATCAAAAATATGAAATTCTTCTTTTTTATATTGAGATATATTATCCCACTTTTTATTTATATCTGGTTCAAAAATGTTCTGCTTTAATAAATTTTCATCTTTACTTTTTTCTTTTCTTTTAATGTCTCTTTGATTATTTTCAATTTCAGATTTAAATGGTAAATTTTTTTTTTTTTGCTCTTCAAAAACTTCCTTTATGTTAAATTTTGTTTTTGTTGTGTTCATATATTCTCTCCACTGATTATTCTTCATATAATTTTCCTTATTTTCCAAAAAATTTTGAAAAGTAGTAATTTCATTATTTTTAATAACGAAATTATCATTATTTATATTTTCACAAAGCAAGTTTTTATATTCATCATTAATTTTTATATTTAACTTATTCTGATCCTCTACTATGTCTTCATCACCATTTTTCAAATTAACATGAGATTTTATATTTTTTTTTTTAACAGAGGCAGCATCAAAGTTACACAAGTTATCTTCTTTATAACTATTATTCAAATATTCATTTTCATTGTCTTTCTCTGCATTACTTTGTAACTTACTTTCAATAATAAAGTCACTATAATTTATTTCTTCGTAATTATTAAATATTATATCATCTTTTTCTTCTATATTGCTTTTTAAATCTAATTTTTGTGAACCCAAATTCATAAAATTAAATGTTTCTTTCTCATTTTTATCGAAATTATCTTCCATTTCTCTTTTATCATAAGGAAATTTTATAGAATCATTCTGTATGTTATTTTTATCTGTCTTTTCATTATCAATTTTTTGTTTATTTAATATTTTTAAAGGGCATATATATTCATTTTTAAGTAATTTTTTACTATTTAATAAATTCCTTTCTTCATCCTTTTCAGAAAAATTTTCTTCATCATCTGTATCTAATGATGTCACTATAATATTCATTGGACTTGAAATGTGAGTAGTTTTACATTTTTTTTTTCTTCTTACAGAAGTTTTATCATTTTTGGAAAGAGAATTTTTATTTAATAATAAATCATTTTTAATAAAATTCATAACTGGAGGCTTTAAATAATTTATAGTATGGGCTGGTGAAGTTTTATGTTTACTATTCCTTCTGAAGTAACTAGAAAGCATACTTAAATTTTTTATTTTACTTCCTTCTTCGACTTTTTTATGTAAATAATTATTACTTTTTGCATTAAATAAAAAACTGTTTGTCATAACATTTTCGTTGCAATGTTTATCATACAGAGAAGAATAAGCTCCTACAGATTTGCTATCTGATACAGAAGTTGAATTACTTACATTAGTATATTTTTCGGAAGTACAAAAATCAGTATCACTTTTTTCCATTTTATTATTTATTAAATCATTATCATTATTATTATTATTATTACACATCTTTAAATTTTTGTCGGAATTTTCATTGTTTTTATAAGAATCCAAATGTTCGCATTTATTTTGTATAATAAAATTATCACTATCACTCATTATAATAACTGATTTAATACTTATAGGACTTCTATAGCCAAACTCTGTTGAATATTCATTATATTTAATAAAATAGCCAATGGCGTTATTCATTTTATATTCCCCTTCAAATATTACTCTATCATTATATATAAGCATTCCCCATCCATTTCTTACATTATTAAATGTTTCTCCAATGTAATAATATTTTTTAATTTTTTCTTTATCTGATATATTTAATGACACACTAGAAATAGATGAATATGTATCAAATATTTTATTGCATTCTGATGAAGATTTTTTCATGGGTTTGTTTTTATTTTCATTTATCTCATTATAATATTCATTATAAAGATATTCATTAGAAGAATTTGCAACATTGTCTTCTATGTTATTTTTCCTTACGTTATTTTGTTCTTCATAAACTTTACTGTGATAACTATCCAAGGAATACTCTGATTTATAATTAAATGAATTCTTTTTTCCTAATCTTTCTTCATTACTTTTCACAGATTCTTTTTTAAAATAACATCCATAGTTATATAAATTTTTTATATTATTTCCTTTATGTGAAAATGATGAATTAAATCTATTTATTTTCTTATCATTATAAAGATCCTCTTTACTTTTAATTGATTCATCATATTCATAATATATATTTGATATCCTATTACCTGTATATGTATGATATAAAAATTCCGGATTTTCATTTTCAATTAATTCTATATCTATTCCACCAGTATCATGAACAACTAAACTTTTGACATTTTTTTTTAAAAAAACATCTGATATTATATCACTATTTACTAATCTTGTGCTTTTTACATCATTTTTTTTATTTATGCTTGTGTCTATTGTACTTATGCTATTTTTCATTTTTCCTTTTTTATTCTTATTTTCATCTTCACCATTATCTTCTTCTTCTTCATTTTCTTCTTCATATTTTTCTTTATTTTTCATATCATTATCATCTTTTTTTCTTTCACTATCATTCTTTTTATCATGACATATTTCCTTATCTTTATCAGCAATTTTCTTCTTTTCATTGTCTTCATCTTTTTTATTACATACTATTGTTTTGTGAGTTGTGCTATATACATTTTTTATATTGAAATCATTTTCATTAGATGAACTTTTATATAATAAATTGTCTTTATTTTTTGAACAATTAACATCATCAGAAAATTTTTTATAAATAATATTGTTGTCTTTATTTATAATTTTTTTCTTTTTTTCGACAAGATATGAAATATTTTTTTCTTTTTTTGTTTCATTTTCATTTTTTTTATCTTCACTATATGTTATATTTTGAGATAAATTTCTAAATATCTTACGGAAAAATGAAGCATAAAATTTTTTGTTTTCTTTTTCATTTTCAAACAATTTTTTAGGAGGTTCTGTTTTAAATCTTCTGTTACTCCTTAAAAAATTTTTATTGCAAAATTGTTCATATTTATTTTCATTAAAGTTATTATTCAAATTTAAACGTTCATCTAAATTTTTTAAATTATCGAAATATAATTTATCAACATTGCAAAATAGTTTTCTTGATACACCTGAATGAAATCCACTCATATTTCATTGAAAAATGGCATTTCATATATATATATAATATAATATTTTAATATAATAAAATGTTTTAAAATAAGTTTATGGAAATTCCTGTTTTATTTTATATACATGTATGTGCATTCTTTCAAAAAATAAAGACTATTTTCCTTAAAACAAATCATTTATTTTTTTTTACTTAAAACCAAATTAACTAAAGAGTATTTTTAAAAAAATGAAAAAAAAAAAAAAAAAAATGATAATTGAAAAAATTATGAAAAACTAAATTTAAATATTTCACTTTATGCATTCATATGTGGAAATTTAAAACCAAAAAATTAATTCTAATAATAATAAATAAATGAAATTGGACAAACTTTCTTGACTAAATCAAAAATTTCTAATGAAAAAATAAAAAATAGCGTTGAAAATTTTAAATCAAAAAAAATTGAAATTATGTATTTATTGAGATCCAATAAATATTTTTTTTTTTTTTTTTTGACCTCTTTTTTTTTTTTCTCTCTTTTTTCTTTTTCTTTTTCTTTTTCCTTTATTCTTTTTTCTTTTTTCTTTTTTTCTTTTTTTCTTTTTTTCTTTTTTTCTTTTTTCTTTTTCCTTTTCTTAGTTTTTTTTTTTTCTTTGTTTTTTTTTACTTTTTTTTCTTTAAAAATTCAAATTATATTTTAGTTATTGTGCATTTACATATTTTAATTCATCTGTTATTACATAATATCAATTTAAAAAATATTATAATGTGAAGCACAAAAATGTGTAAATTATCTATATAAATATATATAAAAAAAAAGTTATTTAATAAATATATGAGGATACAAGATTTTTATATGTTTTAAAAAATTTTGTTATACAATTTAATGCATATTTATTTATAATTGTTAATTTTATACTGACTTATTTTTTTTTTTCTACTCTTAAATGAGATCAATTACACTTTTAAAACTTTCTTTTTTTCTTCTTTTTATATATAATTAAAATTTTTTAATAATTCATAACTATTTATGTTAATATAATGAATAATTTATTTATAAATTTTATTTTTTATGAATATGATCATAATATATTTAAAAAATTTATAATATCCTTCTTCCATTTTTATATAAAACTTATTATAATTCATTTAAACATATAGCTTATTTTCTATTTAATTTTACACAAAAAATGTTAATATTCTAGTTTTCTCATACTGAAAAAAATTAAATATTTTTGAGGAAAGTTAAAAGTTTTTAGGTACTTTTTTAAAAAATTATGATTTAATTCTTTATTTTACTGTGTTTATGTTTCAGTAACATTTTCATTTATCTTGTTATCCATGATTAAGGAATGTTTCCATTTTTAAATTTCAAACAGAAAAATTAAATAAATTAAATATAATATTAAGGTAAAATATAAAATAAACACCTATATTCTACGTATTCTAATTTTATCATTAAGCTAATAAAATTATTAATATTCCAAAAAAAGAAAAAAGAAAAAATAATTTCTTATATTTAATTAATGCATGATTAAAATATGTATTTTACTTTTTTTTTTTTTTTAACTTACAAAAAATTAATAGTATAGTTCTATGTAATAATTTTTTTAAAAAATAGTTTAATTTATAAAATACAATTGCTTATTTTGCTTTTAGAAATTACATTTTCATTTTCATCTTTGAATTAAAATTCAGAAATAGAATTATAGTATATAAAAAAAAAAAAATTATTATTATGCAAATATCTAAAAAAAAAAGGTTTCATTATTCTTTATTTTGGTGAGACGTTACATTTTTTTAATTAATTAAAAATATTCCCTATTATTAATATATTTAATATAATTTTTTTTTTTTTTTATTAAAGAAAAAGTTTAAAATACATTGTTAATTTATGGGATATGCCCTAAACAATAACATAGTGTAGCTTCATATATATAAAACATTTTAAATCTAAATGAAGGTAAAAAAAATTTTTTTTAAATAAATATTTTAAAATTCATAAAAAAAAATAAAAGTTAGATATATAAAAATACTGAACATATCTTTCTTATTTTCACATACATAAATTATTTTTTAAAAAGTATTATTTTTTATCTATTAGGTTACTAAAATAATTTAAAGTAAAAAATATCATTTTATTATAAATAAGAATGCAATTTTTTTAATAAATTTTTTATTTAATCTTAAAGATAGAAAAAATAAAATTTAAAAAAAAAAAAAATAATAAAGCAATTTGCCACTAAAAAATAAATATAAAAGTAAAAAATTATTCAGCATTCTTATAAAACATAAACGTTTTTAAAAACTATAAAAAAAAAAAAAAATTGTTTTGTATGTTAGTGTACTTATTTTCATTCGAAATTAAAAAAAGTAAGAATTAAGGTTGTTAAAAATGCTATAATATTTTTATGCTAATAATTACATTTTATAAATTTAATAAACTTATATGCATAAATATATAAAAAAAATTTCCAATATAATGTTTAAATTTTTATAATAAAATTATTGATTAAAAGTTATAACATTTGCACATATTTAAATAAATACATTAAATATAAATTTCATAATCTCAAAAAATAATTTATTTGATAGACTTTTTAGATTTTACGCATAAATATATATATAATAAATGCAAAGTAAAAATTCACATATTTTTTTATGAATATATAAAAATGGTAGAAGGTAATAAATTAAATATATATTATGGAAAAAAATACCCATTTGCATGTAAAACAGTTTATAATATATATAAAAACAATATTAAAAAAAAAAATTTGAAAATTGAAAATATAGAAGAGAAGATAAGATTTTTAAAAGATGAAAAAGTAGAAGATATAAAAGTAGAATTTTTAAATAATAATTCGTCTGATGAAAAATATATATTAAGTAGGGATAAAATATTTGCAAAAAATTTAGATTATATATTAAAGACAGATTTATATTATATTTCATGTGAAAAAAAAAGTAACAAAGTACTAAATGTGTATATCCAAACTCAGTATGATGAGTGGATTGATTTTTTTAAATATAAAAATTTACAAAAAGATATAGTAGGTATATGTGAATATATTGATAAGCATTTGCATTTAAATACATTTATATCTTCTCATTTTTTAACTTTGTCTGATATATATATATTTTATGAAATGTATAAATATTTTAACGTAAATAGTTGCTATTACGTAAAGTACTCTAAGCAGTACAAGAATATAAATAGATGGTTTAAATTAATAGATTGCTTGCTGAAATTTGAAGATAATGAATTAAAAAATTACTTAAAGGCACAAGGAGAAATAAAGAAAATAGATACAACAAAAGATAATGGAAAGCAGGGAATGAAACAGAAAAATGTATCTACCTCTTATTCAGGAAAATTAGAAAATGCAGAAAAAGGAAAAGTAGTAACTAGGTTTCCACCTGAACCATCAGGTTATTTACATATTGGTCATGCAAAGGCAGCATTTTTAAATAGTTATTATGCAAATATGTACGAAGGGAAAATGTTATTACGATTTGATGATACAAATCCAGTACTAGAAGATATTAAGTACGAAAAATCTATAATAGAAGATTTGCAAAATTTAGGTTTAAAGTATGAAAGTATTACGTACACATCTGATTATTTTGATTTATTAGAAGATTACTGTATAAAATTAATAAAAATGAATAAGGCGTATGCAGATGATACAAGTGTAGAAGAAATGAGAAATCAAAGAGGAGAAGGTATTGAATCTTTAAATAGGCAAAATTCTATCGAAAGAAATTTGGAATTATTTGAAGAAATGAAAAAAGGAACAGAAATTGGTCAAAAGAATTGTATAAGAGCAAAAATAAATATGCAAAGTAAAAATAAGTGCATGAGAGATCCTGTTCTATATAGATGTGTAGTAGATGTGCCACATCATAAACATCATTTTAAATATAAATGTTATCCAACTTATGATTTTGCTTGTCCAATAATAGATTCATTAGAAGGTGTGACTCATGCTTTAAGAACTAATGAATACAGTGACAGAATTGAGCAATATAACTGGGTTATATCTACTTTACAGTTAAGAAAAGTATATATTTATGAATTTAGTAGAATATCTTTTGTTAGAACAGTTATGTCTAAAAGAAAATTAAAATGGTTTGTTGAAAATAATGTTGTCGATAGTTGGCTAGATCCTCGTATGCCTACAATAAAAGGTATTTTAAGAAGAGGATTAACTAAAGAAGCATTATTTCAATTTATTTTAGAACAAGGGCCATCAAAATCTGGTAATTTAATGCAGTGGGATAAACTATGGTCAATTAATAAACAAATAATTGATCCTATTATACCTAGATATTCTGCTGTAGATAAAAAAAAAGCTGTTTTATTAAAGTTAAGTGATCTGGGAGATGATATAATAGAAAAAGAAAGAGATTTACACATGAAAAATAAATCCCTAGGTACTTGCAAAATGTATTATACTAATAAGATTTTGATTGAACTGGAAGATGCAGCATCATTGTGTGAAAAAGAGGAAATTACATTAATAAAATTAGGTAATGTTATTATTACTGATATTATTAGAAATGAAGAAAATATAAAAGAAATTATTGCTACTTCAAATTTTCAAGGTGATTTCAAAATTACGAAAAAGAAAATTCATTGGCTACCTTATATTACCGAAAAATTAATTACTTGTACTTTATATGAATATGATCATTTAATAACAGTTGATAAATTTGAAAGTGATGATAAAAATGATTGGAAAGATTTTATTAATTACAATAGTAAATTTGAAACAGTAGTTTATGCTGATCCTGCTATAACTTCTCTAAAAGTTTCAGATAAATTGCAATTTGAAAGGAGAGGCTATTTTATTATTGACCAAATATGTAATAATCAACTTCATTTAATTAAAATTCCTGATGGAAAATCAAAAAATATGTCTATAATTAGCACAAAGGTTGATCCTAAGAGTTTGGCTGGAACTAAAGATAAAATTAATTCTTCTGAAAAAAAAAAAAATGAAATAATTAAATAAAAAAGCACACATATATATATAAATATTCCATATCTATAATTATTTAAACTTCATATAATTTTTGACAAGATTATTATAAATAATTTTTTTCTTTTATTTAAAAAAAAAAATATATATATATCTTTATGAAACTAGATGCGCGCACTACATATGCATTTAATTTTTTTTTTTTTTTTTTATTATTGTAATTTATTTAGAGAAAATTTTTTTTTATATTTTATTTTTTTAATATTTAACCATTTGAAATTTAATAATAGATACGAATTTTTTCATTATAACTATATTTCATATGTTACAAAATCATGTACATTTAATATAAAACATCTCAATCTTTTGAATTTTCTTTTTATTTTTAAAATCACAAAAAAATTTTTTTATTGTTTTATACTCCTTAACTATTTATTCTTTTTTAACATTTCTATTATTTTTTAAGATAATATTATTTATTCTTTTTAATTTCTTTATTTCTTTTTTTTTTTTTCTATATAAAAAAAAATTTTAAGAAAACTTTTTCGTTAATAAAAGAATACGAATAAAATTTAAGGCCATAAAGTAGTAAAAATATATATATTCTTTTTTTTTGTTAATTTTTTAAAGTGAATTATGCAAGATTTAATTAATTATAATTTTGAGGACAACCAAAACGAGTTGGTAATTATAGTAAATGACAAAAATGAATTTCAAGAATTACAAACAAGAAAGGTTATGAGAAAAAATAATTTATGGCATAGATCAACAGCAATCTTAGTTTTTTCAAAGGATGAAAAAAATACTTTCATATATGTACATAAAAGATCTAAAATAAAAGATTATTGTCCTTCTTATTATTCTATTGGATTTGGTGGAGTATTGTCAGAAAATGAAAATTTTTTACAAAATGCAATAAAAGAATTACATGAAGAAAGTGGTATAATAAAGAAACCTGAACAGTTATTTGATTTAGGTTTATTGAAATGTGAAACTGATTGTGCTAAGTCATATGTCGGATGCTATGTAATATATTAATATATATTCATTTTAATGAGCTATTTTAGAAAAAAAATTTTAATCAACTTTAATTTTATCATTTAATTTTTATTTAACTTCTTTTATTATTTTAATTAACATAACTTTATTTTATTTATTTATTCATTTAATTATTTTTTACATAGGTAACTTTTATTAATCCTGATTTTCAAACAACACCTCAATTAAGTGAAATAGAATTTATAACAAAAATTCCCTTAAATGATTTAGATAATTTTATTGAAAAAGAAAAAATGACAGGAATAAGTAATAATAATTAAAAGCAGAAATTTTTATATTTTCCTTTTTTTTTTTTATTATTAAATTACATTTTCATATTTAATAAATATATTCAAGTTAAAAAAATTCCATATATACATATATAAATGTATAATATATAACATTTTTCATACTATATACATTACTTTTTTCATTTTTAATTTGATTATAATATTGAAATATAAAATTTAATATAAAAAAAAAGTAATATAGAAAAGTAATATTATTAATTTTATTTTAATTTTTCTTTTTTAATTCATTAGGCAAAAATGTGTATCATTATTTTAAAGATCAAATAAAAAAAATTAACTTAGACCAAATTTATAGCATGACTATTTGATGTAATGTTAGTCAATTTATACAATGAAAGTCAAAAAAGAAAAAAACTTTAATTTTTATGTAGATACCTTTTTTTTTTTTTTTTTTTATTTTTATTTTTTTTTTTTCATTATGATATTAATTCCTACTACATTATTTTTTGAACAACAAAGATAAAAATAACTTTTTTTTTTTTTTTTCTACTTTTGAAAAATATTATTTTTATTTATAGTTGTGTCTTTAATAGTTAAAGAACGTATATAACTCTTCCTTTTTTTTTCCTTATCTATATTCAACATCATTAAATATATATATATTTTTTTTTTTTTTTAATTTAAAACAGAATAAAACATATTTTACAAATGAAAATTTTATATGTATGTGATACTAGATTTAACATTTTTAATTCTAAAGAAAAGAAATATTTATTTAAATACTGGTCATATTCTTTACAAGATATAATAAATAACAGGAAATCTAGGGATATAAAATTTTGGCTAGTTTGTATAAGTACAAAAGAAATATAAATAAAATAATACATATCTATAAATTGTAGAAATCAGCATAATGAACGATATATAAATTTCATTTATCATCAAGATATAATCTTATGATATTTTCTTTTAATAATTTTATCTATTTTTATTTAATTTTTTTTTAATTTAGATCTAATAGACTATTTGGATATTTTAAATTTTTCCGATTTATTTGATTACGAACATGTGAAAATAGCTATAGAGAAAATTTCTTATTATTTTCAATTAAATGATGATGATGAAATAAATGACAAAGAAGTTACTGTTGATCCTTTATTAGCGTTTCTTAAAAATGCGGAAAGTATGTATTATATCTACTATTAATATATGTGGACTTTTTAATACATTTAATTTTTCTTAAAATTCTATTATTATAAATTATAGTATTTAATATATTATTTTAAATATATGCATATATATATTTATATGAATCTATAACTTTTTTTTTTTTCTTTTTACCAGATATTGTAAAAATGAAAGAATGTAATAAAATTATAATTTTATCATGCAATATTTATAAATGGATCAACAAAATTTCTGAATTGAAATTAATAGGAGATGTATTCTACACTTTCTTATGTGAATTTTATTTTTTTAACAGTATATATCTATTGTTCTAATGAAAATTAAATATGTATACTCGAAACATGTTACTATAAAAAGTAAAATATAATTTTTGATTTCTTTTTTTTTTTTTTTTTCTTTTGATAGTTCAGAACAATAAGACAGAAACTTTAAGCAAAATAAAACAAATTAGTTATGATTTAGATAAGTATTATAATTTTTTTTTTAAAAATATTGAATTAAATAAAGTTAACATTCTGCAAATATCAAAAGAAATATTATCTATAAAATTCCTTGTTTCTTTTACATTAAATTTAAAAAATGAAGTAAATAATAAAAGAAATAAAAAAAGAAAAAAAAAAAAATTTATAATAAAAAAATAAATAAATAAAAATAGTAAAGTTATTAATTTAAAAATAAAATATATATTCTTAGTTATTATTTAAATGTGAAGGGATACCTCTAATAACAGAAATATGTCATTCATCTTATGTTGGTTTAAATAAGTTTTCAATTGAATTTGATATAAGAGCAAAAGCTTTAAAGGATGGAATATCACAACATTTAGTTAAATTTATATTAATTAATTAATTTTTTAAATGTGCCTATTATTTTAAAATATTTAGATAAATAATTCGTTATATGTTTATATATTACTTCATGTATTTTAAGCATATTGTTTCATTGATCTCCTTCTTTTATACATTTTTTATATTATACTTTTATAAAAATATTATATTTTCCTTTTATCACTTTAGATATATGGGATACCCATATTTTTAAGCAGTAAATCATTTTATAAGACAAATTTAATTTCATTGTACTCTTTATCCAATGAATTATATGAAAAGGTGAAAACATATAAAAAATTTAAAAACAAAATAGAGTTCTATATATATATATATATGGAGAGAGAGAGAGAGAGATAATTTAATGAAAGCAGTTACGATAAACTATTTATAAATATGATTTACAGGAACAAGTTTTAATACTAAGATCGAATTTAAATCCTATTGATTTAAAAATGCAGTAAAAAAAAAAAAAAAAGCAAATAATTATGAAATATAGAAATAAACAAATTAATCTTAAAATTTCTATTTCTAATTTTTTTAATTAGTGAAAAAGAAGTTCGATTTTTGTGGGTAGGTGTTCCTATGATTAAAGAAGAAAAATCAATAGCTTTATGCTTACACGTAAAATTATTTTTACTTGTCTTTTATTTTAATTACTTTTATATATATTTCTTATTTCAATACTAGATTTATATTTTATCTACATTCTGTTATCAATTTTTTTAACTTTTATACAAAATATGAGATAATATTTTAATTATGAATAAATTTTTTACTGTATACAATATTAAAGGGTTTATCAACACAAGAAACGTACTCTCTTGCTATTGAAGAACGTTCACTAAGAATAAGAACTCAAGAAAATATTTCAGAGACAAAATTAAAAGAGATGCTTAATTTTTTAATATTAATTGACGAATTCAATCCATTAGTAAGTCATAAGAGCATATATGTCCCACTATATCGATGATTTTTTTAATTATTGTTATTTTTTTTTTCTTTTAAAACTCTTTTGTAGGATTACAGCAATCAAAGGTTTGAATATTCTTTTAAATACTCCCGTAATTCTTTGATGGATGTTTTAAATAAGGAAAAAAACTTAAAAAAAAGGTTTTTAAAAATTAACCATATATATAATTTTTTCGAAAGAGAAATTTTAATTATTTATTTATTCTTTTTTTTTTTTATTAGGAAAAAAAAATTTGCTATTTTACAAAAGGATACACACAATTATGTGGAAACACAAAAAGAAATGTTATCAAAAAATGTTCCACAAAATAAAGATTTAATAAAAAAAAAGGGCATTGTCGACCCGAGATCTCTACTTTTAGCTAATATGAATAGAGCTTTTCAAAAAAATATTATATAGAAAAGAATAAATGACTACTAAAAAAAAATGGTATTGTAATTGTTATTATATACATATGTATCTATACCTATGTATGTACTTTTAAATTATGCTTAAAAATGAAATTTAAAAGAAACAAAATAAAACAAAATGTTTTTATACTTAAAAACACTTATTGCACATATTTTTAAGAAATAAAAATGAGTAGTAAGTTATTCATAATTTTTTAAATATGCAAAATTTTTATATAAAAAATTATATTTTAACATTATCATATATGAAAATTTGTTATTCTTTTGGGTAAAATTAAAAAGATTTTTTTTTTATGCTTTCATTTTTTTCATAAAAAATTTAAAAATTATACCTTTTAAATTTATTTTATATTAATCTTAAAATATTTTAATAAAAAAAAAAAAAAAAGAGTTAACAAGAAAGTTATAATGGTAATATTAATATAAATTAATAAAATTATAATGTAATATAACACCAATACGTATAAATTTATTTAATAAATACTAACTTTTTAATTGTAAATTTTATATGAAGTACATAAAAGAAAATATATGTTATTAATATTATATATAAAAAAAATTTAAAAACAAAAAAAAGGTAAATAAAAGAAGTAAACATATATAATAAAATATATAGATAAAATAAATAATCATTTAAGTTCATAAATAAAATTAATATGGAAGAAAATAAAGGTTCTGATTCAAAAAAAAAAAAGGAAAACGTAAAATTTTCCAAATTTGTGACATCCTTAAGTTTTATGAAAAAAAATAGAGATCAAGAAGAAAATGTAAAAAAGAAAATCAAATATTCTAATGATGATCATATATGGATATTAAAAGAATTTGAAGAAAGTGGTAATGAGTATATAAGAAATAAATTATTACAAAAAAATAAAAGTAATGTTTCTTTAAATTGTATGGGAAGAAAATCATATAAGAATTATAATAATTATGTAAGTTTATATAATATAGAAATTAAAAAATTTATAAATTCGGTAAAAAAAAATAAGCCTATAAATTCATTAAAAGAATGAAATATATAATTTTGTTATTATTATTTCTTATTTTTATTCTGTATATGATTTATATATATAATAGTGTTTTATCTTTTGTTAAAGCAATTATTTTATATGATTTTTCCAAAATGCATTTTGTCTATTTAATTTTCACTTTAATTTTTTTTATATATATATTTTTTAGTTATTTATTGAATAAAAGAAAAAGCTATAGGTATGTTTTTTTTTTTAATTATATTTATTTTTTTTTTTTTTTTTGGTTAATAAAAATAAATCCTTCATAAATTTAATTAATGAACTTTTATAATATTTATTATTATTTATTTATTTATTTATTTATTTTTTTTTTAATATCCATTAAATGTTTTTGTATTGCCATTAAACATATAAATACATATATAAAAATGTATTATTAATAAATTTTAAATATATAAATCTTAAATAAATGTATACATCACTAAAGAAGAAGAAGAAAAAAATAAATGAAATAAAGTTTTAAAAGAATATACATTTTTGATCCTACCATAAACTTTTTTTTTTTATCAAATAAATTTATGTAAAAAAAAGTTTACTAAAAAAATAAAAAATCTTTATCAATTAATGTTTACTTTTTGCAGTAATATTTTTTCTATATCCAGCTTTTACGTGTTCTATATATAAAATTAAAACAAAAAAAAATGGAAATAATAATTTCTATGAAGAAATTTTTTAGAAATATATAAATTAATAATTATATGTAAAAAGTAAAAGAGAATTACTTCCTAAGGTTATATTTATATCTTTGGGACATATAACTTTTTTTATAATCATTCAAAGTATCAAACCTTAAAAAAAAAAAAAAAAATTATAAATGTCTTTTTAAAAATATACTTTATTTCTTCTAAATTTTTTCTTATTGTCTTATTTTTATTTGTTTTTATATATTTATTTCTTATATTATTAATGGAACAACGGATGAAAAAACTTACACATTTTTCTCCCTAGGTTCATATAAATATTGAGAAAACTTAAAGGAATTAGTAGATAATTTAAAAAGATAAAGCCGAGATATAGTTAAATAAAGTAAAAAGTCTAAAAGACAACATGAAAAACAAACAAGCCATTGAAATTTGGTTAATCCTTTTACGTGGAAATGAAAAAAAAAAGAACCAAATTGAATCACAATAATATGTATTATTAAAATAAAAAAAAAAATTAAGAATATTTTATAATTATCCTTAATACAATTAATTAACATCCTATTTCTTTCTGTATTCATTAAATTACATTTTTCATTAGTCTTTTCTTTTTTTGGCTCCTTTTTTCCTTCATTAAAATAACTTTTTTTATTTAATATGCAATATCTATCTTTAATTTTCCCTTTAGAATCTTGTTTTATATTAATAGAATAACTACAAATATTTTCTTCATCGATTTTATCTTTTATGTTATCTAAATCTCTTTTATGTTCTAATCCCATTTCTTTATTTATTTTTAATTCTTTTGTTAATTGGTTTATATCTGTTGATAGAAGTTTATCTTCCCTATTTTTTATCAAATAGAAATATTCATATTTATTATTTTTACATTTATTCCAGTAAATTTGTACTTCATCAAAAAATGACCTTATATAAATATGTATATAAGAAAAAAAGAAGAAAAGAAAAAATATATTAAACAAAATAGTACTATGTCTATTAGGGCTAATATGATATTCCCATTCATTCATAGTCCTATAATCATTTTTAACATCAATATTATTTTGAATTTTTAAATTTTCTAAATTTTTTTTAAAACGAATACTTGATCTAATCGTGTAGTAATAATTAGAATATTGTTTATCTTTTAAAAAAGAAAATTCGGAAAAATCAAAGTGCTCTCTTATATCATCTTGCACAAAATCCCATTTTGATTCTGGGATAAAAAGATGACCAAATAAAAAAACAATTAAAAGGATTGTAATCTTCGATAAAATAGATGATATGATATTATTCATATCTTTTTCTTTGAAAAAATCGTAGGAACTTTTGAATTTCATTCCAGTACTATAAGAAGATTTTCTATAACAAGATATATAATGAAAAATTACGTTTTTAATTAAAAAAATATATAATATTTGAATAATGCTTAAAAACTCTGAGCCATTAACTAAAGTAGAAATAATTGAAAAAATCACAAAAACAATATAAAATGTTATATTATAATCAATGTATAATCGAATATTTGTTAGCATACAATTAGAAAAACTTTTTAGTTTTATATAATCATACAAACTCTTATTTAAAATAATTATATCACATTTTTCTTTATTTATATCTTTACTTCTGTTATCACATACTGTTATATCGCATATTCCATCATGTACTAAATCACTTTGATTTGTTACTAGAGCATTTTTGCTATAAATTTTAGATACTGACAATAAAGGTAATAATTCGTTATGAGAACAGTTGTAGAAAAAATTTTTACTTAAAATAAAATTATGTGTTTTACTAATTTTTGTTGTATTATCTAACCTAACTTCATTACATAAGCTCCCTGTAACACTATTATATTTTCTTACATTTAAAACTTCACTTTTACTATTTTTAAAGTTAAAATTTTCTTTTTCTTTTTTTAATTTATAGGAGTATAAGTTACCATAATCGACAAAATTATTATCATTATTACTTTTATAATTTTCTATATATGTATCTTCTAAATTGATTCTTTCTTTCTTCCTTATTTTATTGAAGTTTCCATAATAATCAAATCTATTTATTTGGTTTATTTTTTTTGCATCATATAATTTTAAATTCTCAAAAAATTTGGGAAATTTATAAAATATATCATTAACTTTTGATAAATTTTCTTTTGTAAAAAATTTTACAGTTAAATCATTTTCTTCTAATATTTTATAATCAAAAAAAAAATGTTTACTTAATGTTTTTTCTAAAACTAAAACTGATATACAAGTTAAATCCTTTAATTGCAAATGTTTTAGGTAAGTGTCATCTATGCTTTTATGAATATTTTTGTTATCAAAATTTTCATCATCTTCATATTTTTTTAATAATATATTTTCTTTCTCTTCTTCATTTAAATTTATATTTTTGTATGCAAAACAAAAAACAACATTTTCCTTTTTTTCGTTAATTTTATTAGCCTTTTCTCTCAATTTCTCTATATCTCTACATTTGAAAAAAAAAAAAAAATATTATAAATAATATAAAACAAAAGTAAACTATAATAAACTTAAAAAATAACTAAATAAAATAAGAAAATTAAATAATTAATTTAAATAACGATAGTATAATTTTTTTTCTTAAGTATTATTTATACTTGCACAAATTGTTTCCATTAATATATTGGCTACATCTCGGTAAAATAAAACTTGCATATCCCTTAATAAATATTCTTAAAGTATTTAATTTATTTTCTTTATTTATTTTTTCATCTTTTTCTTTTTTCTTTTTCTCTATCTCACCATCCACTTCATTATTATTTTTTATTTCTTTATTTATTTCTAATGCACTCCACTTATCTAAAAATAAACTTTTTTTCAGAAAAACTAATGAAATAACGTAATCTCTATTGTTAGACACTATATGAAAGATATCTTTTCTTTCAATAAAAAAATCTTCAAGATTAATTTCTAAGCATTTAAGAAATTTTAATAAGGAAAAATCTATATCCAAGAAATGCTCATTATATTGATACAAGTTACTAGTTGTAAGTATACTTTGAATTAATAAAAAAAAAAAAAATTTATTTATAATTTCTTTATTATTTATTTTATTAAATAACTTAACGTTGTTTTCTATTTTTATGTTAGAGTTTATTAAAATGTTATCAAAACAAAAGGAAAATTCACTATTATAAAAAAATAAAATACATTTGTATTTTATGTATCTGTCCATATCAATAAATATCGTATTCGTAAAAATGATATCTTCAAAAGTATTTTTTCTTTTTATTATAAAATTTTCTTTCATAATGTCACTTGAATTCAATGCTAAACAATTTTGTAATAATAAAGGCATTTGATCAATCGACAGTAAAAAGTATTTCAGGATTTCTAATATTATAGAATTTAATAAAAACATTAACAAATTATATGCAAACGTTTGCATATCATTTTCGATTAAGTTAATTATAAAATGTATTAATATAAAAAGAATACATAAGGAACAACAAAAAATTATTAAAATAACAACATTCTTTGAATAATTATTTATTAATTCTTCTAATGTAGTATTTTCTTCTATTTTTTTAATAGAATTATGAAACATTTGTTTGTTTTTACTAACACAGGTAGCTATCATTATACCTCTTCCATTTTTTACAATAGACCCAGACAACAACAATGGAGAATAATCATATTTTTTAAAATCATCAGAATCAATACCTATTTTTTCCTCATTTTTTTCTATTTTGCTTTGGTAGTATTCTTGATTTCTTTCATCTGAGAATAATTCGTATTTTATTTTACTATATTTTCTTTCTTCTTTTTTTTTAGAAACACTGCCACATTTTGTTTCATATGGCAATTCCATTTCTTCTTCTTTACATAGTTTATTGTTTATAATATGTAACTTATTTTCTCTCATTTTGTTTAATTCATTTTTTTTTTTTAAATTTTTTTCTTCACTCATTTGTTTAAATTTCATTTTTACTTTTAGATTAAGTATTTCAAAATAATTTAATTTCTTTTTTTTCAATTCACCAACACTTATCTTTTTTTTTTTGGATTTTTCTATTTCATATATATATTCATCAAAGCTAATTTTCTTTTTTTTTTCAAATGATTTTAAAAGGTTTGATTCGTCAACAATCATATTATTACTTTTTAGAAGGATGCCATCTGCAGGTATCATATCTCCTTTAAATAAATATATAATATCACCAACTAAAATATTTTTCCCATTAATAGAATAAAAATTATTCTCAAAAAATATGTAATTCATTAATTTTTTTTTCTTTTCTTTTCCTTTATCTATAACTATAATATCTTTAGAATTTATATTTTCTCCTAAACTTTCATTTGTATTTTCTTTTTTTTCTTCAATATCACCTAAATTTATTTCCTTTGATATATTAATTTCTTTTTCTTTAATAGAATCACTTTTATTTATATTTATTTCTTTTTTTTCTTTATTTAATATCTTTACTTCTTCATTTTGATTTTCCTCTTTATCCAAAAATATTTCTTCTATATTTAGTTTATCTGTAGATGAAGAATGATTATATTTTTCTTTTTCTTCTTTATCTTCCTTTTTTTCTTTTTCTTCTTTATCTTCTATTTTTTCTTTTTCTTCTTTATCTTCCATTTTTTCTTTTTCTTCTTTATCTTCCATTTTTTCTTTTTCTTCTTTATCTTCCATTTTTTCTTTTTTTTCTTTTTCTTCTTTATCTTCCTTTTTTTCTTTTTCTTCTTTATCTTCCTTTTTTTCTTTTTCTTCTTTATCTTCTATTTTTTCTTTTTCTTCTTTATCTTCTTTTTCTTCTTTTTCTATTTCTTTTTTTCTAGATTTTGATTCATCTTCCACTGTTGTCGAGTTATCATATGTATTCACTAGTTCTAGTCCACCTCCCGACTTTTTTGAAGAGTACACAAAAGGATCGTATCCTTTATAATATTCTTGTACATAATTAAAATTATTTACGTTCTTATATAATTCATAATCAAATAGTTCTGTATTGATTCTATTTAAAAAACTCTTTAAAAAAAAATATTTCGAATATTTTTTTAATTCAAGAGTTTTCTTACTTTCATATTTGCTTAATATGGTTTCCTTTTTTGCTTTATTTTTAATAAAATTTCTACATATATAGCTTTCTTTATAATCATTTAACTTGGAAGTTATTAAACTTATCTTGTTTTCTTTTATATAGTGCACTATTGTTAATATTAATAATCCAGTAGTAACTATTAAAGAAAAAATTAATGACTCAAAAAATTCTACAAAAGAAAGTTAATTTTTAATATTAAATTTAAAGTATAATAAGTTAATAATAATAATAAAAAAAAAAAAAATAAAAATAAAAAATACCTATTACATTGTCTCTATCACAAACATATGTCATAAATGTGTAAAAGTATATGCAAGATAAAAATATATTTAATGGATAATTTTTTAAATATATTTTAATAACAGATAAATAGGTAAGAGAAGGTAATGATTGTATAATATTTGAACAATAATAATATATTCTATAACTATTTATTACATTAATTTTTTTATTAAATATAAAATAATGATGAATCTTTCTTTCTTTATTATTAATATGAGTGAGGTTGTTATTTACTATATTTTCATTGTCCACAATTTCATTTTCTCTACATTTATGTATTGGGCTTTCATTTTTTTTATCGACATCACTTATATACTTTAGTATTTTTTTAAAAAATGGCAATTTGAAGTCTTCTAAAAAATGTTCATCATAATTTTCATCTAAATAAAAGTTTAATCCATTTTCTTTACTAATTATCTCTTCTAATAAATTTCGAGAATTGTGTATTATTTTCAACTCTTTGCTATAATCTTCATCTTTCATATACTTATCAAAAATACTTTTAAAAAATCTAGTATCATAAGTAAATAAATTTTTTGTAATATCGTTTCTCATTTCTTTAATTAAAAGAAAATACAAAATTGTTAAAAGGAAACTTATAAGTTACAAGTTTTAGTTAAAAAAGAGAAAGAAAGAAAAAAAAAAGATAAATAGATGAATAAAATAAAATGAACAATTATATCTTTTATTTTAATTAGAATTATAATTAATTTCAGTTAATACCGCTCTAATATTAATTGTGTACTTCTACTATTTTCTTATTCAATTTATTAATTGTTCATTATATGTACTATTTATTAGTTATTACTTTTATTATTATTATTATTTCCCTTAATATTATTATATATTTATTACTAAAATATAGCTATTTTTATTTATTATTTGCACTAGTTATCACATTGCATTATATTTTTAATTTTCCTCAACCTATGTTCCTTCTTCTAGCTATTTTCATATTTATTTTTTTATATTGCACACAAAATACCTAATATCAAAATAAATTTAAATAATAAATTACTTTAGAAATGAAAAAAAGAAAAAAATTAAGATAAATGAATAAATAAAATAATATGTAGATTAACAAAAATAATATGAAATTTACATATTCATATTAATATTATAAGTTTTAAAGCTTTTAATAAATATTTTATTAGATTAATAGTATAAAAAAGGATATATAGCTATTATTCATTTTTTCCATTATCTTAAAAAAAAATAAGTTTATGCATACATATACATACCCTTATTTCGTGATAATTATTTTGAATTATTATTTCTTAACAAATTATATTATATACATTAAACATTCTTTTTTTTCTTTATTTCTCATATATTTTCAAATATAGAAATGAAACATATATATAATATTAAGATTTATCAATACAAATATAAGTCTCGTAATAAATATACTATATAAATAATTATAATACCTTTAATTTTTAATTTGAATTAATTCCTTAAACATACATTAAAATTTATAAATCTAATATTATAATACATAAATATTCTAAAATTATCCAAATAATTATTATATTTTTTTTAAATATATAAATTTTAATATTTTCTAAAAAAATTTTGTGAATACATATTTAATAAAATTAAAAAGTTTTTTATCTTTTAAAATGTATATAGAAGGATTTTTTTTTTTTCTATAATTTTTCATTTTTTTTTTTTTTTCTTTTTTTTATAAATAATTTTAACAAAAATATAATTTCTTTTACTAATGGAGAAAGAGTTAGTTGTAGAATCTTATATTGGTTTTAATGGAAACATATCTAATAATTTAATTTTAATTAGACAAGAAAAAAAAATAGATCAGAAAAGTTATAAAGAAAAGTTAAGATGCATAGAAGAAGAAGAGTTTTTAGAAAATGAGAAAAAAAAAAAATTGAAAACAGTTTATAATTTAAAAAATATTGATATAAATCATAATTATTATGAGTTAAAAAAAGAAGAGCTAAGATACGATTTTTTTATGATTTATGCAATTGGTACTAATATTATAAAAGAAGATATTTTGAGTAACAATAGAACTATATTTAAAAGTGATGAAAACAAAATAAATAAATTATATGTTGATAAGAGTAATAAATATATTTGCTGTTGCAAAGAGAGTAAACTAATATCTAATATTTATATTTTTGATTTTGAAAACAAAATTAAACCAATTATTTTATCCTTACATAAATTTAGAACGATAGATATTTCAATAAGTAGAGATGGAAAGTATTTGCTATCATCCGGTGGAGATGATGATAAATATTTAATTTTAACTGAAATAGAAAATCAAAAATTTATTTATAAGTCTCTATCAGAGTATCCTTATACTAACATTTCATTTTTTCATAAATCAAATAATTTTATCATAGGTTAGTTTAAAAAATTAACATTAAAGAAAAAAAAAAAAAAAAAGTAAATAAGTAAAAGAATAAATAGAAAAATAAATAATAAATAAACTAAAAAAAGAGTAAAGAATAAAGAAAAAAAAATTATTATTATCCTTTTTAATTTTTTAAAGCGAAATTAAACAGTATCAAGATATGCCATTATGATTTCTCTAAAAAGTTAATGAGCGAAGAAGAAGTAAATACATCTATTTATAAAAGACAATTTATATGCTTAGAATTAAAAGAAAATGATGAATATGCTTATTTAGGCACAACTACAGGTAAAACTTATAAATATATATATATATATATTATTTATTCAAAAAAAGTAAAATTATAAATTATATTAAAAAAAAATTTGCAGGTGATGTACTAATAGTAAATATAAAATCAAAGGTATTAGAAAAAATTATTCCTGAAAATTATCTATTTAGTAATGGGATAAATGTAATAAAAATTTTAGATGACAAAACAATTTTAACAGGTTGAAAAAGAAAAAAAAAAAATTAAATATAAATTTATATATAAAAAATAATATGATAAATTATCCTTAAAAGATCAGTATATTTTTACTTAAGGAATATTACTAGAATTAAGTTTTTAAATGTATATCAATTTGACAACTCATAATATTATATATATATTCTATATTTTTTTTTTCCTTTTTTTTTTTTAAAGGTAGTGGAGATGGCCACATTAGTTTAATAGATATAGAAGAAAAAAAGATTGTGAAAAAGACAAAGTTATACGGAAATATTAATTCAATAGAAATGAGGAATAAATCAACTTTATTTATTAGTATTTATGAAAATATTATATATGTAATGGACATTCTTAATAATAATTATTATGTTTTATTATTAATTCATAATAATTATATTAATGATTTTTGTTTCCCTTTTAACTATAACTATATTATGTATACATGTAGTTATAATAATGTAACGGCATGGCAATTTTATGATAAAAAAGTTATCTATTCAAAAAATATAGATAAAGGAAAATTCATTTATTATGATAAAAAGTTTTTAAATATACCTACAGAAAAAAGAAAAAAATTATGCAAAATAAATAAGCTAACAAATGAAAGAATTAGTAATTCAATTGAAAATAAAAAAAATAATGTAGAAAAGTATGAGAAGATAAATAAAAATTTAATTTGTCATTGTATAAAAATAACAAAAGATGGTAAATATGTTGCCTTATCTATACATAATAATATCTATTTATTAACACCAAAATATATGAAAATAATTTGTGTAATTTTAAACTCTCATTACGATTTCTGTAATATTTTATGTTTTTATAATGACTATGATTTAATAACTGCTGGAAACAATGGAGATGTCAAATTTTGGAAATTTGAAAATAAAAAGTACATTAATATTAATGTTATTAATTATCATTCATCTATTATTAATAGAATTATTCTATACAATAATAAATATGTAACTAAAAAAAAAAAAAAATTATAATTTTAGAAATTTTATAAAAAATATATTTGTTTTATTTTTTTTTTAAAATGAACATTTTATTTATTTTTTAAAATAGTTTTCTTTACTAAAATATATACATATTTTTTTTATTACATGTATATATAGTTATGTAGTTGTAGTGAAGATGGTTTGATAACAATTTATAATATTGAAGCAAATATATTAGTTAAAAAAGTTCTTGACATTAATAATACAAAATATAAGCAAATTTCTTTAAATAAAAAATATGATATTTTACTATGTTGTGGAAATAATAATATATATATGTATTATGATTTAATTAAAAATGAGATTAGTAAACATTTTTATTATTCTCCATTTCATAATGTTCTTTCTGTTGATATTGATGATAGAGGAAAATATTTTATAACTGGTATTAAATTTACTTCTTTTTTTTATAATTTAAAAAAATAGAACATATATATAAAAAAAAAAATTTTTTCAGGTTCAGATGATTTTAAATTAAGATTATATGAATTCAAAAGTTGCACTTGTCTATACATAGGTATGTATTAATATAAAAAGAGAAAAAAGAATTTTTAACATTATTTTATAATATATATTTTTCTTGTACACTTTTTTTTTTTGTTTTATTATTATCAGGAACAGCTCATAATAATGTTATAAACAAATGCTTATTTACATTTGATAATCAATACATAGTTTCAGTGTCAAAGGATGAAAGTAAAAAAAAATATATATATAATAATAAAATATCAAAAAAACAAAAAAATAACTTTTAAAAAAGATCGACTTTATTTTAATTCTCTGTTAATTGATTTAAAATAATTTAAATTATACAGGTATAATTTACTGGAAAGTACCTCATGAAATAAAGGAAATAGAATAGATAAAAATATATATAAAAAATTTATATAAATGTAATAATATTTTTTTTTATTTTTTATTACATATATTTTACAAAAAAAAAAAAAAAAAAATAGAAAAAATATAATGATAATTTCAAATTCGAAAAACTTGGCAAATTAAAAAAATAACAAATGATATCAATAAAATTAAAAAAAATTATTAGATACATTAATAAAGATTTAATAGAATGATAATGACACAAAATTTTTTTTAAAATATTAATTTAAAAATAAATTTCAACTAATTATTATATGTGAAAATAATATCATTAAATTTGGAGGTAAACCAAACTTCGGGGCCGCATACGTCTAATTGTATTTGGCAAAAAAGAAAAAAAGAATTAATTTTTTTGTTATCAAAGTTATATTTATCAAAATAAATCTTGTTACTTGGCTTACATATAGCCTTCATTTTTTCATTTTCCATATTCACTTCTTCTCCTTTTAAACTTTTTAGAATTGTCAATAAAAAATCCTTAAAGCTATACAAATTATTATTTTTTTCCTCATTTATTTTATTATTTGTAGTAATATTTTTAATATTAATTTTTTTTTTATAATTTTCATCTATTTTCTTTATTGTTTCTTCAAAATTTTCTGCATTATTACCTATAATACTATCCTTCATTTCTGAATTATTACTTGTATTTACAGAATTTTTTTTTTTATCTATAGTGCCCTTATTTTTTAATAATTTTTTAAATGTTCCTAGCACTGATAAATTCTTATCTCTTTTTGAAATTTCATCATCCATTAAAAACAAAAAGCTATAGTCTCTATATTTTGTTCTGAGGACTACATAATGTGTTCTTTTCTCATTATCTCTGAACTTACTTTCGTAAATACGTAATTCAGGTGTGCAGCTACTACCAATACTTATATCTATTATTTCATCATATAATAATATTTTCCTAGTCCAACTACCTACTATGCTCATATGATAACAATTGAAATTCAATTTTTTTTTTCGGAGTGTTCCATTTCTTGTAACTTTTAGTACACGGAAACCTTCGAGAACATCTTTTATTGCTATCAAATAGTTTTTAAATAAATAATACTGTTTTGTTTTATATAATAAAGACAATCTTATTCCAATATATTCGCTTATATTTAGATAAGAATGTAAAATATTAGCAGTTTCTTGTACATCAACATCATCTTCACTTATGTTCATCATAAAATCATACTTCTATTAAAAAAAATAAATAAATAAATAGATATAGATATATATATATATATAACTATAAATTTATATTTTTTTTCTTACTTCATTTATTCTTTCTTTTCTTCTCATAAAGAAAGGTAATTTTTTTGATATTTCTTCTTCTACTTCTAAAAAAGGAAAATAATGCATATAAATGTAATATATATATTTTAATTCAAGAAAAAAAAAAAAATAATAAATAAATACAAAAATAAATTGTTCCTTTTGTATATTACCATTTTTCTTAATCGATCTTCTCTTCCCCAATTTTACTTCTTGATTAATTTTTCCAAATCCTCTAAAAAAATATAATATAGTATATACATTTTTATTAAAATAAAATATATCAATATTACTTAGTATATTGAGATAGTTTAATAAAATATTGAAAAAAATATTTTATTATAATATTATATATTCTTTTTCATATTATTATTTTCTATTATATTTTGTTCTTATTACTCATATACTACTTCTGCGTTACGTTTTCTTTCATTTAATTTTTCTGCTAAACTCATTTTGTTATTTTAAGTGGGTTAATTCAAAAAAAAAAAAAAAAAAAAATAAAATAAATAAATTAAAAATAATTTTTATTAATAAATATTTATAAAAGTTATATCTTTATATTTTTATATCTATTCAAACATATTTATATGTTATATATATTTTTGTTTTTTTTTTAAACTAGCTAAGAACAAAATTTTCTGTTGTATGACTGTTGTAAAAAAAATTTTTAAGTAGTATTTTTATAATTATTAAAAAAAATTATGTGACTTTATATTTAAAATTTTTTTTTATTATTTTATATATAAATATATATATATAGTATAATTACAAAGTTTATATATATTTATAATGAATTGAAGTGCATTTCTTTTTATATTTTTTATTTGATATTGCTTGAAATATTTTCGAATTATTTGATAGCACATGCACATTAAAGAAAAATAAATAGAGTGATTGTAAATAAAAGAGAACAAAAAATTTCAAAAAAAAATATAAAAATGATTTAATTATTATTTTAAAGTTGTTTGAATATTAAATTGTCTTTTATATTTTTCTTCTAAATTTTCTTTTCCTTTTTTAATATATACCTTAAAAAAAAAAATACTTTATTTTCATTAAAAAAAAAAATGAAGATAGAAAGTGTAAAAAAATTAAAAAGGATAAAATAAGATTATATAAAAAAAAATGATGGAAAACATAAAAAGGAGAAAAATAAAATAATTAAAAAATATTTATATATAATAAGAAATATAAAGGAAATTAATGAGAAAAAAAAAAAAAATAAAATAAAAATAAACAAACTTAAGAAATATAAAAGCACACCAAAGAACATAAGTTATAGAAAAAGTATATAGTTAATAATATATGTGTACACATTTGATAATTATTATATTTTAAAAAAGGAAAAATAAATAAATATTAAATAAAACATTGTATTTATTATTTATATTATTACCCAAATACCTTTATTTTGTAAAAAAAAAAGAAAAAAAATTAAATTAATTATCTCTTATGCGTGAATTATATTCATTTTAATTCACTAATGATGAAATAATTATTAAATAAAACTTTATATAAAAAATAGTATAATAACAAAAAAAAAAAAAAAAAAAGATAGGTAAAGAAAAACGTTTTCTTTTCTTTATTTTATTTGAAAATATTTTTAGAAGATTAATTTTGCAGCATATTGTAATTACAAAAAAAAAAAAAATTGAAAAAGGAAAAAGTTTAAAAAAATAAAATAAAATAATAAAATATTGCTCTTAAAAATTTAATGAATAAAAGTAAAAAAAAATTATGAAAAATGTTTTGGAGATGATTGAAAAGCATTTTTTAAAACAAAAGCTTCTGACAATATATATTCGATGTCTTGAATTTTCCAATTTTGCGTTGGAAAGCATTGCATAAATAATAGCATTTGCTGGAAATCCATTTTTTTTAAATGTTTTGACCAGTGTACTAAAAAAACAGCACAAATATAAGGATGAAAATCTGAAAAAATATCACAGATATCACTAATATACGTATCCAACAATCTAACAGATATATTTATAGGAAATTCTCTTAATAGCAAACAGTTTACCCATCTAAAAGAAAATTGAATAAAATCAATATTGTTATTATATATGTGATTAAAAAGTGAAATATCAATTCTCTTCACTATTTCTTTAACTTTAATTATAGCTCTTTGTATTCCTGGTTGGCCAAATGTATAATTATCTTGTATTTGCTCTAATAACTTTGAAAGGCAAAAATATAAATCAGACTCTACATTTTTTAGTTCATCATCGTTAATTTTCTCAATATCCTCAGAACTTATTTCTTTTTTAGTAACTATTGGTCTTAAGAAAACTATTAAAAACGGAGTAATTAAATCATTTATTCCTTGCACATAACCACACGCAGGGTGCCTAACAGAGTAGATAAATAAAACATGCTCACTTATCTGTTGTATTTTTTTATTGATAAATATATTATAACAAGATTTTGTTCTTGGAATATCAACTTTTATTTGCCGTAAAATTTTTAACTCTTCTTCTGATAATTTATTTTTGTTATAATATTGCTTTTTTAAATTTTCATATTCATCTCTTTTTTTTTTTAATACTTTATCAGTGTCTTCTGTATTTAATGGTAAGTAGCCTAAAGCTAATTTCCAACATTTTTCTCTTACATCAAAAGGCATTTCATCTGATATTCCTCCCCACAATATATTTTTAAGTTCATCTACGCTCAATAAAAAAAAAAATAAAAAAAAAATTAGCAATTAATCTTTTAATAAAATTAATTATATAATGAATTTAATTGTACTAATCATTTTATCAATTTTGTTATTTATTTATATTAATCATTTTATGTCAACTTGGATATATAAATACTTAGATTTTGTTGAATTCATCATTTAGAAAACTAAGTAGTTATCTAAAATTATATATTTATATATATGTATAAATTCATCATAAAGAGATATAATTGTAGTTAATTAAATTCATATATAAAATGTTTTATATAAATTAATATATATATATATATATAGTTAAATAAATAGATAGAAAGAGAAAAAGTGATAAACTAACTTTTTTTTTTATTTTTCATTTTTAAATTTAAAGAATAGTTTAAACAGATATTTTTTCATATTTTATATATCGATGAATTACTCATTTTTTTCTATTACATAGTAATTTATACAAAAATAATTTATATTTTTATTAATGATTAAATAAATTGATGAATATAATTCATATTACCAAAATACATGTATATATATATATACGAATATATTTTCATTATATATTTTGTTTTTATTTATACTTATATCAATAATTGGACTATTTAATATAGAACATAATTTCTTCATCCTTTGTGAAATATTCTTTTGCTTCATTTCATCTTTTTTATCATAATTTTTGCCTTCTAATTTCATTTTGTAATTTTTTAAGTTATAAAAATTTGAATAATCAAAGCATACAAAGAATAAATTTTTTTTTTTTTGGATATACAATAAATTCTATTTTTAATATTCATTTTAAAAAAAATCTTCAAAATTGAAATTTTCTTATTTTAATTTTTCCTTAATTTTTTTTTTTTTTTTTTAAGAAAACTATTCGAAAAAAAGAACTATATTATATCATATGCTTTTCGGTTTTGTTTTTATATATTGTGTTGTCAGTAATATGAAACTTTTATACTTAAATTTATAAAAATATATTTTTTTAAATACTAAAAATTTATTTGAAAAAAGAAATTATCTGGACAAAAATAGAAAATGTAAATAAAATAAATAGAAAAAAAAATTAAGAATATATAAAAAAAAGAAAAATATCAAGAAATAGTGTATATTAAAAAGAATATATAAAAATAAAAGAAAAAGATAAAATGAAATAAAATGTATAAGAAAAAGAAAAAATAGAAAATATATATGAAATAAAAAAAATAGAATATTATAAAGAAAATTTGAAAATTAGTAATAAATATATTAGTGAATGTAAAAAATTGAAATTTTTTTTTCACTAATTGCTTCTCATTATAAAAATTTAGCTAAAAGATAAAATTTTAGGTTTTTCCAATATATAATTTTATAATTTCCACTAACACATATATATAAGATTTCGAGATACAATTAACTATAATTCTTTAATAAATTATATACATGTTATAATAATATATAACTCTTATTTTATTTTACATTATTTATAATAAATACTTTAGTAATAATAAATTATTATATCATCAAAAAAAAAGAAAAAAAAGAGCATCCTATATTTGACTCTTCAAAACTACTTTAGTTATAATAATAATAAAGATTTTCTTAATTTGTTTTTATATATTTGTTTTCAAAAACAATAAATTTATTAATATATTGAAGTGATTAAAGAAAACAAAGTTCTTAAAAAAGGATATATAATATATATATAGATAATTATTGAAAAATACTATTAAAAATTTATATAAAAAAAATTTAACAAAAAAATTACACACACATATTAATAAAGGCTGTAAATAAATATGTTTGTGATGTTATAATTTTTATATAGAAGCATATACAAAATAAGAAGGTGATATTAATTTCTTTATGAAATATTTTTAAAAATATGTATAGGCATTTTCAAGTTACATGAGATGATTTATAGTGAGGAATTTGAGTTTAAAATAACTAATGAATTACATAAAATAATGAACTTAAAAATATAATATTTTCCTAATATTTTTATATTAGTGTAAATACAACTAAAAAATTATATAAATAGTAAATTTAAATCTTCATATTAAAAATATGGCAAAAATATATATCTCTTTAAATTGCAAATAAAAACCTTTTAAATAACTTTATAATATCATATTAAAAATTATTATACATTTATCACAAATTCCTTTTTTTTTCTGGTATATATAATAATAAAAAAACTTAGAAGCTTTTTACATTTTTTATATAATCTCAAAAATTTGTAAAATTTAAAAAATTACTATAATTTTTTGTTCAAATTTTGGATTATATAATTAAATCTTATACTTAAATGTATATGATTAAAAAGAATACTGTTAAAATTTTATTTATTTTCAAATAAAAACATATTATTTTTTTTTCTTTGTTATTTATCTCATTTTATTGTCCTGTTTATTAAAAATAATTTTCTTTTTTTAGTTATATTTTTCATTTATTTATTTTTTATGCATCTACTATTTAATTATTTATTATATATATATATATATATATATATATATATATATATATATATTTTTTTTTTTTTTTTTTTTTTTTGTCCTAATTTTAATATTTTGGCATTTTAATACAAATTTTTTTTTTTCTTTTTTTTTATTGAACACTTATATTTGTATAAGTTTGAAGTACTAAAATTCTATTCTTCTTTCTTTAACACTTTTGAAATAAATGTATGCTTTGTTTTACTTTATAGTATCCTTTAATAATTAAAAATTTAAATATTTTATTTTTAATTTGCATATTTTAAATCTACATATATATCTTTTTTTTTTTTTTATCATGTATTTATAACGTCTATTTTTCATTAAATTAAGAATAAATAAAAATATTATTTTATTTTTTGTATTTTTAATTCTAAATAACTTACCTATTAAAAAAAATAAAAAGAGAATATTTTAAGAAATAATAAATATATTTTAGTTTCCATATATATACATATATATAATTTTTTTTTCTTTTTTATATATTTTTAATAATTTCATTGTTTTATCTCAAATCTTTGAAAATACATTATTTTATTATCATCTAGAAATTATACAAGATTATTAATTTAAAAAAAAAAAAAAAAAATCGTAAAATAATGTGAGATAGATACATATAGAGATGGCATCATAATATATAATTTTTTTTTTTACAAATTTTTTTTTTTTACTTTTATATAATTCAATATGTTTAGAAGCATTATTCCTACTACTGCTGGTTTAAATAATTCTAAATATGTTCATGCAAATATAGATGAGGATTTTATTTTTTGCAACATAAATAAAGATGGGATAAATAGCAATTTAGAGAATGAATTAAACTTATCTCAAAATGCAATAAATGTGGCAAATTCGTATAATATCAATATTGAAAATTTAGAAAACTGTAAAACATCAGAAGAAATAGCAATTAAGATATTAAAATCTCAAAATTTAGAAAATAAAAGAAAATACACAGATAATAACGAAAGATACTATCAGAAAAATAAAAAAGTTTTAAATTTAAATAATGATCAAATAAATATATATAATCCTTCAATTGAAAGTATATCACGAAATATGCTAATCAAAGATCAATATGATGACAACAATTTTCAAAATAATTTTAAATATTTCATGGAAAATACAAATCAATGTCAAAAGAAAAATGATTGCTTTATATTTAAAGAAAATATTGGTGAATTATGTCAATCTTTAAATAAAAACACATCAAATGATTTCTTAATTAATAAAGAAGTATACAGTATCAACTTAGATAGTAATAATAATAATGAAATTAATGATCACTTAATAGGCCAAATAGATTTATTGAAGTTAGCTTATAAAAGTCAACATAAAAATTATAAGATGCTAAATAATATCACACCTACTTTATGTAATAATATAGATAATAATAATTTGAATAACTTTTATATATTTAATTACACTGATAATCATTATAATAAAAATGTAAATTTACAAGGAACTTATGAAGATAGAAAAAGTATAGAAAATTTAAATAAAATAAATCAAAATATAAGTAGCCATTTGACTAATGAAAATGAAGTTGAAGAAAATACAAAAATTAATGAATTAGTAAATATAAATAAAGAAAATATAAGTTTAGGTAAAAATTTCAATGTTAATACAATTCTAATAGATGGAATAAATGAAAAATATCAAATTGATTTACTAGACAATATAACTGATCCGAATAATTTAAGTGAGATAAATCAACTAAATCATATAAATCAATTAAATGAGATAAGTAAAATAAATCATTTAAATAATATAAATAATTTAAATGAGATAAATCAATTAAGCGAGATAAGTAAAATAAATAATATAAATAATTTAAATGAGATAAATCAATTAAATGAGATAAGTAAAATAAATAATATAGATAATATAAATCAATTAAATGAGATAAATAAAATAAATAATATAAATAATTTAGTTAATATAAATCAATTAAATAATATAAATCAATTAAATGAAATAAATAAAATGAATAATATAAATAATTTAAATGAGATAAATCAATTAAATAATATAAAGCAATTAAATGAGATGAATAAAATACAAGAGAGAGAATTAAATAAAAGAGATCAAATGAATAAAAATGAATATTTTAATTCAATCTCAATTATCAATTATAATAAGGAAGAAAATGAAGTGGATAAAAGGTTAGTCACATTAAAAAATAAGGAAAAAAATGACGAACTATTACTGAATGATTACAACATAATAAAATTTTCTTCTTCACCATGTAAAAAAGACAACTTAAAATCATCAACTGAAAATGATAATAATTCAATAATAAATGAAAATACAAATGATCAAACATATCCTAAGAAGAATAATAACCTAAGCATTATTTTTGAAGAAAATATTGAATTGTTTTTAAATTTAAATTCTAATGATTTAAACAAAAACAGAAAAATGAAGAAACTAATTATATCTATAGAAGATTGCTTAAAGAATGATAAAAATATAATTTATGATAAAACTAAGAAAATAGAAATTTTATTTGATAAAATTTTTTCAAATTCAAAAGAATTTTTAAGCAGAGATATAAGTTATAGAAAAAATGAAAAGAAACAAGTATATTCTGACGAAGACAAAGAAAAATCAAATGAGTTATTAGAAAAAAATTCATTTTCAAGAAAGAAAAGTAAAAAATATAATAATTCTAATAATGAAATTATAAATGATATAATATTTGGCCATTATAATATTTTACTGTACTTAATTTTATTGAATTTCGATTCTTTTAAAAAATATCTAAATACTGATGAATTAAATGAAAAGGTTCTTTTTAATTTAAAAATAAATTTGAAAAATATAATAATAAAGTTATGCCAAAATGAAGTTAAAAATAGAGTAATAGAGTTCTACGATATTCACGAAAGTTTTTTAATTCAGCTAAATTTTATATATGAAAAATGCTTATTATATATATATGATATTTATATATATGTTGAAAAATATGATACTGTATTAGTTAACTTAATAGATTTGTGTTTACTCTCTTTTCAAATTCATTATAATGTACAAAACATTATTGTTAACTCTATTAATTTATTACTAAAAGTGTTTAAAAATGATAACAAAAAAAATTTTAAAAAATATATTATAGATAACTTACTGTTAAATATAAGTAATATTAATTTTAAATATAACAAAATGAATTTTAAAAACAACCAGATTAACTCTACTTATATTCATCTTATGACTTTTTTTTTCATAAAAATTGCGGAATCATTTTCTTTGTATAGCGATGATTTAAAAAATAAGTTTTTATTATTACAGGAAAAAAAAAAAAATAAAAAGAAGAAAAAAAAAAATAATGATGATGATGAAGAATATAAAGTAGAAAATCAAGAAAATAGCGACAATGAGAAAATGTCCAATTTATCAAATGAGTCTTTTAATTTAAGCTTATTTACTAGTGAAGATGAAAATAATGATAAAAATAGTATAAATAAAGAGGATGATGATAATTTTCAAAATAATATAAAAAAAAAAAAAAAAAAAAATAAAATATACTCTCCTAAAAGTAATTACACAAATAAAGAAAAAAATATTGTAGAAAAAAAATATTCATTAAGAACAAAGAAAAATAATAAAATAAATTATGATAATAGTTTTGAATATGATGATTTAAATAAAACAGAAGAATTAAATTTATCACTAAAAATTAAAAATAAAAGAGATTTAAACAAAAAGAAATCCATGAATATAGTAAAATATGAGGATAAATCTATAAAAAAAAAAAATTCAAATAAAATAGGAAATGAGTCTAACGAAAATTCTGATGAAAATTTCAATAATTTTATAATGAGAATAAATTTCAAAAGGTTAAATAGCATAATAAACTATATTTTAATAGAAATAATAGAAAAAATTTTATATGAAAATAATAAGAATGCAAAAATAATTTTACAGTATTTTGTTTTAGATTTAATTAAATGCTGTGATAACCCTCTATTTAGTATAAGCACACTATTTATAAAAAACATTATTCATATATTCCTTGATATCATAAATAAAAAAAATGAAAATAATATAAAAGAAACTTGCTTATTTATATTAAGATATATTTTTAAATATATATTTAATATTTATAATTATATAAATTACTCATGTTTTCACTTACTGTATAATTTCAATAAAGAGCTAAATAAAAATAAATTTATAAAACCACTTTTTCATATTAATAATTTTAGCGAATTTTCCAAAAATCCTTTCAATGAATTTAAAGATATTGAAGGTAAAAATGAAAAAGAAGAAAAAGAAAAGAATAATAATGTCTGTACTGATTTAAATAAAATTTTAAATGAAGAAAAGAATATCACTAATTTTAATGAAGTACAAAAATTTATTAAGTGCTGTAATGAAACAAAAAAAAAGGAAAAATGTTTTCGATGTTTACAATGTGAAAGTATTTATCATTTTACATGTATATATAAAGACTTTAATAAATTAAATATAGAAAATAATATTTATGAGGAGAACGAATATTTTGATAAAAATTTATTCTTACCATATAAAAAAGAGTATGAAGATAAAAGCAATAATAATAATAATAATATTAATAACAGTAAAGAAGAAAATATATCAATAATAAATAAAAAAAACATTTCATGTATAATAGATTATGATTGCGATAATTGTAAAGTAAAAAACATAGTCAAACATTTTATTATAAAAGAAACTCAAATAAATAATAGTTTTTTAAATTTAAAATTTAAAAAAAAAAAAGAAAAAAATAAAGGATTTTATAGTTATGAAAAATTTATTAGCAATTTAAAAGTTTTTGTTATATATTATTACTACATATTAATACATTTGAATAAGAATAGGTTAATTGAAGATATAGATAAAGACAAAAATAATGTTTACTCATACATATTGCTTCTATATAATGATTTTACACTTATAAATGAAAATGAAGAGGTTAATTTGGATTCAAAACATAAATCATTGCAAAAAAAAAAAAAATCCGGTATCTCTACAAAAAAAAAAAAATTAGAAAAGGAGAAAAAAATAAATCATTTAAAAAAATTAAATGATTTTTTAATTTATGAATTTAAAAATGCAAAAAAAAAAGATGAAATATTTCTTTCATTTAGTTACACATACAATTTTGATATATATATAAATTCTATATGGAAACTTTACCTCTATTTTTTTTTTTATGATTTTTTCTATTTGGCATTTAGTCAATTATTTTATATACTATATGAAAATAGTAATAAAAATCTAAGGTATTATAGTATTTCTATAATCAATAATATTATAAACGATAATTATTTATATCTTAAATGCAAACAAACACAAAATATTTTATTATCATGCTTAACAGATAACTATTTAAAGGTTCGTGAGTACACTCTTTATATTTTTTATAATTTTTGTAAGAATTTTTTAGAGATAGGGTTATTAATCAATAATAATAAAAGAAAAAAAGATAAACAGTTGGATGAACTTAGTTGTTCCCCCAAAAATCAATCCCTACACCCAGAGTTAAATGAATGTTTTGAAATAAATAATTGTATAAATGATAAAGATAGTAAAAATAAGGAAGAGTTTGACAGTACTGATGAAAAATTTACTAATAAAAATGATTACGAAAAACCTTGTAGTGAATTAAATAAAAATATTAATTTTAACTCATATAATAAGTCAGTTGATTTAAATGAATATATTACTAAGGATATAATTGATTCTATTAAAAGATGTTCAAAAGATATAAAGATTAGTGTAAGAATTATTAGTGTAAAAATATTAAAATATATTATTTATTTTAATATTTATGTAAAAAAATATAATGATAATAATAATGAGGATAATATAACTGATAATAAATTTATAGAAGAAAAAAGAAATGATATAAATTATAAGAAAAATAAACAGAATTGTATCAATGACAACATTTTAATATTAAATGATTTAATGGAAAGATATGTTTCTACATTTGATAATGATACAATGAAAAATATAATATTAGAGATATTAGTGGAAATATTTTTTATAAACGTTTTTATAAAAGCTGTGAAAGAAGACAAAAATGTATTACTGTCTTCACCTTCAACTAAGAAAGAAAATATCAATGAAAATTTGAATGAATCTTTAATTAATAGTACTGAATCAGAAGATAGTCAATCAGTTGATATAGAAGAAGATTCAAACAAATATATAAAAATAGAAAAAAATATGTACACTTTATTTATTCATTTACTATATGTTATGAAAAATAAACACAATATAAATATAGTAAATAAAATGCTTGCACATATTGATAAAAATATAAAAAAATATGAAGACAAGTTTGATTTTATAAATGAAGTATTGAATAAAAATAATTTAGAAAAAAATACAAAGAAATTTAAAAAAAATGAAAATGCAAATGGAAATAAGAATGATTCTAACTATAAAATTGCGAATAAGAATAATGATTATTTTGATGAAGAAGATGAAGAAAATAAAGAAATAAATAAAGACAATAATTTAATAATTACAAAAAATAATATTTATAATATATATATGAATAGTTTTTACAAGCATTTAGAAGTGTTAAATAAAAAAAGTATAAAATATATTTTAGAAGTATGGATATATAACTTAATTTGCTTATTTATAAAAAGTAGAAGAAATAATGTCCTTGAAAATGAAACAAAAAAAATTATGAATATTTTTAATATTATTATTGAAATAATTCCAAGTTTATTTATTAAATATGTAAATTTTTTCTATCCATATATATATAACAATGACGTATCAAAAGATGTTTGTGAATTATTGTCTTCTATTATTCCTTATTGTAAATACGATTTGCAACTAAAATTACAATTTAAAAAGGTAAACTTTAATAATTCTTTAATATATCATAATAATATTTTTATTTCTAGATCCTATATTCACTTACTATGCACATTACATACATATATTTTTTGTAATTTTGTTTATTTTAAAAATTATATTGAAGACTGTTTTATAAAATTGCATAAATATAAATTATGTTTCCTTATCAATAATTACATTCTACAATTAAATGATTTTGTAAGAGAATTTTATTTTATGAAGCATGAAGAAAAACAAAATATAAAACATAATTTATGTCAGTTATATTACGATAAAATAAAAAATAATAAAGATATTGGATACAACGAAAATGATAATAATAATAATAATGAAAATAATGAGGATCATCCCAATAATTATTTTATTGATAACCTTATAGATATCAAATATGAAGAATTTATTTGTTATTTAGATAAATATAAAAAGCACATTTTTGAAATGTTTTCAATAACACAAGATGATATATTAAATATCAATAAATATGCATGGTTTATCTCCATTATGCTAGAATTTATAAATATGAATAAAATAATTATTAATGATGTCTATTTAGAAGATGTAGATGAAAATGTTCATATTCAAATAAAAAACTTAAAAGAGAATAAAAAAAATAATTCAAATAAAAAAGAAAATGATCATTTTTATTCTATAAAATCAAATAATTTCAGTGAAAATAATAATATAAAATATATAAAGTTATCAGATATTATAAAAAATGTCAAAATTTATAGTAATGGTATTTTATATTTCGAGTTTATATATAATAAACAAGTAAACTATATTAAAAAATGGAATATTTTGAAATTAAAAAATGAAATTATCTCTGAAATAATAAAAAAAAAAATAAGTGTTCAAAAAATAGAAAAATTTGTAGATATATGCAACTATAAGTTTTATAATTTATCCTTGATTCTGGTAAATTTGTTAATAGATATGTTCTATTTGTCCAATGATATAAAATGTAAATGTTTTTTTCTTCATTGTTTGAATAAAATTTTATCTAATTATTATAATTCTCATTTTATCAATGATTTAAAGTTAAGAAATGTTTTTTTTTATTGTATCAATAGCTCTAATGCCACCTTACAAAGGAGCTTATTATATACTCTTCTTCAATTAATTAAAACATATGAACATTTTTTAAGTAATAAAAATAATATTTTTATTTCCCAATACAAAAAATATAACACTAATGAAAAAAAATTGAGTGTTAAAAACTCTTTAGGTAATAGTAAAAATGGCAATATTTCTTTAGTTCATCAGAAGAATACAAAAAATAGTAACAATAATATTAAAAAAAAAAGAAAAAGTATAAAAAAAAATAAGAAAAAATTAAAAAACAAAGGATTTAGCGATGAGCAAATTACATGTGATGAAAAAAATAGATCAATAGATTCTTACAACGATACACCTAGCTCAGATTATTTGAATCCTAAAATAGTTAGTACTAATGGTAATGAACGATGTGATGAAATTTTGAGAGAAAAAAAAAAAGGAAAAGAAGAAAAAGTAAAAAGGGAAGAGTTGTTAGAAGAAAAGGAAACAGAAGTAGAATATGTAGATGATGAAGAAATAGAAAAAAATGAAAAAGAAATAGACAAAAAAGATGATAATGTGATGGGGGGGGGAAAAAAAAAAGAAAGAAATAATGATGAACAAGAAAATGAAAACTTAATGAATAGGAAAAATAATAAAGATATGTTAAATTCACAAAATAAGGATATCATTCATGTATTGTTAGTAGCTTCCTTATTTACACAAAAAATAATTGATATATTAATGGTAAATAAATATATGTATATTGATTGTACTGATGAAGAATTAAATTTTATCAAAAATATAGGAGTTCAAATATTATATCACTTATATAAAGAAGGTTTTATACAAAGCAGTAAAATATCTCCAAGTATTTTCTGCTTATGTTTTTCAACGGATTTGAAGCTTAAATTACGAAGTGAAAAAGTTATTAATTGTATTATAGAAAAAGAAAATTCTAACTTTTTAAATAATTTAGCTGAATGCTTACAATACATGTTATTTTATATAATTGAAAACAATTGCATGTGTGATAAAACATATAGCAATAATATAAATAGATTATTTTTATTTAGTAAAATGGAACCATCCTTCTTTAAAAGTCTACTAGATATATATGACAATTTGCCTAATAAAAAATTTAAAATGAAATATCTAAAAGTTATACTAAAAGAAATTGAACACGCTTGTCATTTTATTTTATACGATAAAATCAAAAATTTTATAAGAGATGTAAATAATAAATATAATAATAATATCAATAGTAAAAGTGTTATAGTTGAAATTTGTCAAATCAAGAATATTTACTCACATATTATTAATAACTACATTAAATTAACTGACGATCAACAAGAGATCTTAAATGAATCACACGAAAATGCTTCTAATTCTTCTACAATAAATAATAAAGAGGATAAAAAAAGAAACAAAAAAAAAAAATGTAAAGAAAGCAAACAAAACTTATCAAAAAGTACCAATATGAAAAAAGAAAAAAATTTCACATCAGATGATACTTCAAATATTAGTAGTTCCGAAGAAAATTATAATAAAATAAAATTTCTGAAAAAAGTTAAAGAAAAGTATAATTACCTTTTACAGCATAATATGATAATGGATGAATACTCTTATATTAACTATTTTGTATTTTTATATTTACAAATTTTAATATATCTTATATCATATATAAATTATACTACATATAGTGAAATAACATTATTAATTCATGATATAAATAAAGTGTACTATATTATTTCATCAACCATAAATTTTAACAGTGATATGGAAAATTTTAAGTACAATCAAGATTCTATTTGTTCACTTAATGAGGATATAAGGAATTTAACTAATGATGATGAAATCAATAATGAAAGTGAAAATTTTTCGTTAGTTAATTTAAATTTAAATAAAATTAAATGTTTTGTAATAGTTTTATTAAATAAATTAACACATAATTTAATAAAACATTACAATATAGATACGTCAAAGTAAATAAAAAAAATAAAATAAATGATAAATAAATAAAAAATAGAAATATATACTTGTTACACATATTTGTATTTCTTTAAAGAATTTTTATTTTATATATTTAACTGTTAAGTTGTATTCATACATTTATATAATATTTCAATTTATTTAAATATATTATATGTGTGTAACATACTTCTATATTGTTTATATATTATTTATGTACCATCTTTGTTTTAAAATTTTTTTATTTCTCAAATCTTCTATTTTACTTTTACAGGTTACATGATTTGAATGAAGATGAAAATATTAAAGAAAATAAGATAGAAGATGAAAAAAGAGAAGAAAAAAAAAATATTTTTAATTATTATGAATATATATATGACTGCATTGAAATATATATAGATGATAATACAACAGTCATTGAAAAATATTCAAAATACAATTTAAATATGCACAACCTAAATAATGATTATTTAAATAAGCTTATAAATGTAATATAATTGTTTTTTTTTTATTTTTAAAATAAATTAATTTAAATGTATACTTTTATATACTAAATATTTTTTTTTTTTTTTTTTCGTTAGGATGGTAAAAATAAAAAAATTTTACAAAAGAAAAGACAAAGAGAAGTAACCAAACAGAAACGTTTGATATTGAAGAGTAATATTTAAATATATTATTATATTTAATATTTTTGTATATATAATTTTTATGTTAAACTATTTTTATAGTCGTATATTCGTCATGTTTTAAATTTTTTCTTTTTTTTTTTTTTGGTAATAAAATATGGCATATATATTTATGCATATATATGTTTAATTATATGTATTTTTTTTTTTTTTTTTTTTTTTGTTATTTTTTTTAATTTATAAATTAAATACTTTAGAATTTTTTTTTTTTATATTGTATAATTAAAAAAAGAATCTTATACTTTTATATAATTTAATATTAACTTAATTTTATAATTAATTGATTATTTCAAAACAAATTTTTATATTTATTCAAAATTTTGAGTTCATTTTTTTCTTTATGATGTTATTATAATGCAACAGATAAAGTATCCAATAGTCTTTTTCAACCTAGAAAAAATTAAATAATGGTTATTTAAAAAAATTAAATTAAAATCAGAAATATTTATTATTTTTTTTTTCATAGTTTTTTTTTGTTTAAAAATATGACAAAAAAGTATAAAAAAAAAATAGTAAAGTATTTAATAAAACTAATCATTGAGTATTAAATATTTCGCCTTTGCATAAATTAAAAAAAATATATTTTTAAAAAAATGAAAAATAATCATTTAGATTAATATTATGAATTTTTCCTTTTTTTTAAACATTTTAGGTAACTGAAGAAAAAAAAATTATGACTAAAAATAAATTTTTTTAATATTTTTTACTATTGATTTTATTTTTTTTTGGATTTATTATATTTAACATTTAAATACACATGTATGTATTTATGTATATATATATATATTTATATTAATGTGCATAAATTGATGCATATGCTTATGAGTTTTTGTATTTTTTATTTTTAAAAAAATTACATTTTTTAAATAATATAAATATGATATTATCTAAAAAAAAAGTTTTTAATTAGAATAATATTTTGAACATCATGTTTGTGTTAAAAAAATTATACATATGTTTATCTATAAAGAAATTTTAAGTATCTTTATATTTAAGTAAAAAATATGTATATATATATATATATATACATGTATTAATTTTATTAAAAATTAAAAAGTACTAATATATAGAATTTAAGAATTTTTTTTTTTTTGTTAATATTATAAATTTAGGATTTATGATATGCTATTTATAAAGAATTATTTTTTATAATCATTTTTTTTATTTCTAGTTTTGAATAAAATAATATTTTTAAATTTTATATAGTCTAATTTTTTTTTTTCTTTAGTATATATATATATTATAAACAATTTTAAAATAAATATATTTTTCTGTTTCTTCTATACATATTTTATTACTTTTTTTTTTTTTTTCTATATATTTTTTTTTTTGTTAGTTTTTCTTTAATCTTTTTGAAAATTTATTATAATGGATATTATAAAAAATTTAAACGGAAATGAGAGAATTCGTAACATTTGCATTTTAGCTCATGTAGATCATGGGAAAACTACTTTGGTTGATAATTTAATTAGTTATAATAAAATAATTAGTGATAAAAACATAGGTAAGGTAAAGTATTTAGATAATAGAGAAGATGAACAAAAGCGGCAAATCACTATGAAAAGTTCGAGTATTCTTTTAACATATATATACAATGAAAATTATTTAAATGAAATGTTTATTGATAGAGACAATAGTAAAAGTAATTCTCAAAATGAAGGTGGTGCAAATAATGATGATAATATAAATAAGGAAAGTACGAACAATAGTGAAAATAAATTAACAGATGAAAAAAAAAAAAATTATAATGATGTTGAAAAAAAAAAAAGTGATGATAAAATTATGGGAAAAAATAAGACTTATTTAATAAATATAATTGATACACCTGGTCATGTAGATTTTTCCTCTGAAGTATCAACTTGCATTAGAATATGTGATGGATCATTAATACTTATTGATTGTATAGAGGGTATATGCAGTCAAACAAAAATTGTTTTAAGACAGACTTGGAAAGAAATGATAAAAAGTATTTTAGTTATTAATAAAATTGATAAATTAATAACAAATAAGAATATGGATAGTATTAGTGCATATGAGCATATAAATAATATAATTGAACAAGTAAATGCTTATATTTATCAACTATATATTGAAGAAAATATGAATAATGATAGTATAGAAACTTCTGAATTAGAGAAACATTCTTATTCACCAACAAAAGGAAATGTATTACTATGTAGTAGCATACATAGTTGGTGCGTTGATATGAACACTTTTTCTTTTTTATTTTGTAAAAAAATGAATATAAATCTTAGTAATGTTGATAAAATTAAGAAATACATGTGGAATCAATATTATTTTAATATGAAAGAAAAAAAAATTTTAAAAATTCCAAACGATGCATATTCATCCAATAATAACATAAAAAAAAAAAAAAAAAATTTGTTTTCCTTAGTTGTTCTTGATTTCCTGTGGAAAATTTATGATATTACAATTATAAATAGAGATGATGAGAAGATAAAGAATTTATGTTTAGAATTAAATATTTCTGATTCCTTTATGAAAAAGAATAAACAAAATAATATTGAAAACAATACTTTTATTTTAACACAAATTATGTCAAAATTTTTAAATTTTTCAAGGTCTATTTTTAATGCATGTATTGAAATATTTCCATCACCAAAAAAAATAGATGAGAATAGACTTTTTAAAATTTTCCCTTCTTTATATAATAAAGAAATATATAGAAATATAATTAACTGTTCTACCGATGATTTTACTGTTATCTATATATCTAAATATATTTGCGCAAATCTGCAAAATAATACTTTAGTTGGATTCAAAGGATTTTACGATAAGAACACCTTTTTAGCTATTTGTAGAATTTATTCAGGAATTCTATATCAGGATATGATTTTATATATATGCGGAAAAAGTATTAAGACTGTAGTTAAAAAGATATATATATGTATGGGAGGAGATCTTTTATCAATTAATGAAGCATATGCAGGTAACATTGTTGCTGTATATCTTTCTTTAATAAAAGAAGATTATGAAAATAATAAAACAAATCAAATAAATTTTTTAGAAAAAGAAATTATTGTAAGTAGTAATGTAAGCAAAAACTCCAAATGTTATAATGATTCTAATGAAAAAGAAAAAAGAGAATATTCTTATGAAAATACACATAATAATTTTAATAAACAAATTCTGAATGAATCAGAAAATATTTTTAAAAGAAATAATCAAATAAAAAGTACTGATGAGCATTTTGTTAACAACCTTGGAAATGTTGATGGGGAAGATTTACAATATTTGTCCAATACCTTAATGAATTTAATTAAAAATAAAAGAAGTAAAAAAGAATATAATATATTTTTAATGAATAATGAATGCATATTTTTAAATAAAAATGTCACATTATCAAATCAAAAAAATATTGATTCTTTTATTTTACCTTTTACTGATACATGCTCAACCATATTACATACAATAGTAGAACCTAAAAATATTCAAGATATGAACAAATTTCTATATGGCTTAATTTTACTATACACATGTGATACATCAATAGATATAGATTTTAATGAAAGAGGAGAATATATTTTGAAGTTTTGTGGTGAAATACATATGCAGAAATGCCTCTCAGATTTTGTTAATATATACAGTAATATAGAAATAAAGACATCAGATGCTAATATTTCTGTTAGAGAGGGTATTAATGATAGTTATATAAAAGTAAAAAGAAAAAAAAATAAAATCCATGATAATTTAAAAGGTTTATATAATTATTATTTAAAAATACAAAATTCAAATCAATTTAAGCATTCAGAACATTTCATAAATGATGATATAACTAAAGAAAATTATAAAATTATAGAAGATGATAATAGTAACAATACAAGCAAAGAGAAAAATAATATGCTTAAAGAGAAGAATATTAATTCTTTAAAAATGGAAAGTAGTAATAGTTCAAATAACTTTTTTAAAAATATATGTTTAGAAAAAGATAATCATTTTTTAAATATATTATTTAATTACAATCATAATACCATATGTAATAAACTAAATAATAATTCATTTTATGTTTTTTTGAGTGTTTTAAATATGCCTGAAAATATATTGCATTTTTTTGATAAACATTATTCCAATATACAAACTATATTAGAAAATAGATGTATTTCTCCTTGCTTTTTAAATTATAATAAAGTGGATTTTTCCAACAAAAATGAGCATTTTTTGTATAAACAATGTTTAATTAATTTAGAGAAATGTGTAAACGATTTATGTTTTTCTGACAAAGTTAATTATAAAGATTTAATTGAAGAAAATATAAATGAATCAATAATGAGTGATTCAGAGAAAAGAGAAGAAAAAGAAAATTTAGCAAAAGATAATAATAATGAAAAGGTGAGTTTTTTAAAAAAAAATAAAAATTATCATTTACAACTATGGGATATTTGTGTGCAAAATGGAAGTATCACATTATTATACATAAAAAAATATTATAGTAAAAAAAAAAATAATGAATATATACTTGACAATATCTTAACAAATGAGAAATATAAAAATATAATTAACCAGCGATGCTTTGTTGATACATATTTATCTGATACAAATAATGATATAAATATTTACTTAAATAATTTATGTCTTGGTTTCAAACTAGCATCAAAATATGGACCAATAGCACAAGAACCAATCAGGTAAAAAAAAAAAAAATAAAAATAAAATAAAATAAAATAAACGAGATAAAAACACATTAATAATATATTGAAAAGTTTATATATATGGTTCGAAAAATTAATATTATACATAATTATATATATTTATATTTTTTATAGAGGTGTTTTATTTATAATTGAAGGATTAATAATCGATGAATCATTTAATGAAGAAATATTTGAAGATATAAATACAAAAGAGGAAGATTTAGAAGAAAAAATAAATCCAGGTAATATCATTGCTTTAATGAAAGAAACTTGTTTAAATTCTATGCAACAAAATAAGCTAAGAATTTTTGAGCCAATGTTAAGGCTAAATTTAACTTGTGAAAGTAGTGTATTAGGTAAAGTATACAATGTTTTATTAAAAAGAAGATGTACTATATTGTCAGAAGAAATAAAAGATGGATATTTTTTATATTGTATTGATGCATATTTACCTCTGTTTAATTCTTTTAAATTTGCCGAAGAATTAAGATCAAAATGTTCTGGTAATGTAATTTATGATATTCAATTTAGTCATTGGCATAAATTAGATGAAGATATATTTTTATCAAATGATAGCTCAACTGTTATATATGACGAAGATTTTGATATTAAATTAACTGACAATACTGCAACAGAAATAGTTAACTATATCAGAAGAGCTAAAGTAAAATAAAAAAAAAAAAAAATAATAATGGAAGCTGCATGAATAAATTACTACAGTAATTTATTTGTATATATTATAAAATAAAGTTATCTCAAATATAAATATATATATACATGTGAAATCTTATAATAAAGATATGTAGTAAAATAAATTAATTTATAATAAAAAGTTTAATTTAAAATATCTATAAATTATAAAAGTTATTTAAAAAATATATTTATATTTTTTAATTTCAATATTAATGCTTATGAATCTTTTATTATTTATGTAAATTTATTTTTTTATATAGGGTTTAGTAACTAACGAGAAAATAATACAAAAGCCAGAAAAGCAATGCACTTTAAAGAAATAGCAACATTATTAAATATTTTAAAATAACAAGAACATAATATATGAACATCCATTTTATAGATTTTTGTTTAATATTTTTTTTATAAAAGATTTATTACATCAACATTTTTATTTTTAATATTCTCTTAAATTTTATATTTTTTTTTTCATTATTTATTATTTTTTTTTATTTTATTTTATTTTTTTTTTTTTTTTTTTTGTTCAATAACTTTTTTAATATAAATTAAATATATTATTTGAGATATATAAAATAACAATTAGAAAAAATTAGCAAAATTGATTTTATGAATTAATAACTTATTTTCTTTATTATCTCCTATATTTTTTTATGTATTTTTATAGGTTGGCATATTCATTTTTACAATTATACTTATGAAAAAATATTTTTTTTAAATATTTTATTTATATTCCACCCCCAAGAATTATTTTAAATATATAATAATAAATTTGTATATTTTCTTCTATTTAGTTACCTTATTTTCATTTAATATTATATGTACATATTATGTATACATAAATAAAAAAGACATTTATATTTCATAGGTGGTAATTTTTTATAAAATTTTTTTTAGTATTGATTTTATTGAAATAATTCATAAATACAACTTTGTACAAATAAATAATAAAATGGGCATCATAATTTGTTTAATATTTTATGTTTACACTTCAAAAAAAAAAAAAATAAATAATTGTGCTATTATGTTTATAAGAAAAAATAAGCATGAATTATAATAATTTAATAATTAAATTAAAAAAAGTTATAATATCTTGTTCAAAGCAGCTGTTATACTGTTATCAACACTATAATTTTTTTTCTTTTTCTTTTTCTTTTTTTTTTTTTTTTTTAAGTCTTTTATAACATACATATTTTCCTTATTTATTTTTATATTATCATAAATATTGTTAGTACATGATGAATTCTTATTAATGTTTTTGCAACATTTATATCCCCATTTTCTTTTTTCTTTATCATAATACGAACCATATACAGATTTATGATTTTTTAAAAAAATATCTTCATTATATTTTGATTTTATAATTAATTTATGTTTTACATTTTCATCATTATTATTTCTAATATTTTCATTTTTTTTATTTATATTTTCAGTTGGATGTATTTTTGATTTATTATCTGTTTTACTTTCTTTATTTATATCATATATAATATTATGTAAGCAATTTTTACTTTCTTCTTCATTTTTTCTTAATTGTTTTTTTAAAATATATATTTTATATTGCTCTTCTCTTTTTTTTAAATATTTTTCTTCTTCTTCTTTCCTTTTTCTTTCATTTTCTTCAGCTATCCAAACTCTTTCTAAATTCTTTATATTTCCTACAAATTCATAAAAAATTATTTAGTTATGTTGTATATACATATTTATATATATTAAATTATGTTTTAATAAATACCTGGATGAAAATGTTTATGATTTATGAATGAGGCGCTTTTATTTCCAATTTTATTTATCCACATTTTAAACGAAAACAAAAAAAATTAAATAAAAATAAATTATTTTATGTTTTTATTATATTCATTTTTTGATCATAAGATATTTTTTTTTTTTATAATTATATAATTGTTATTGTTAAATGTAAATTTTTTTTTTTTATTTTGAAAAAAAAATTTTTAAAATAAACTTTTTTTATGAAATTTTATAAGGAAAAAAAAAAATTAAATAAAAAAAATAAATATATATAACGAGAAATATTTTTAAGAAGAAAATTATTTTAAAATTTATATCATTGAAACAAAAACATAAAGAATATAAAAAAGAGAAATAAAATTTTTAAAAATATAAAAAAACAAAAGAAAAGTGAAATATATATAAATACTAAGAATAATTTTTTTTTCGTATATAGATTCACACACAAATTCAATTCAAAAAATTCTTAAAATATATTAATTTTTAATAAATAAAAAAAAGGAAATAATATATTTATTATGATATTTAACAAATTTAAAAATATGAGAATATTTAATATCTTCACAAAGTGTTGTTAATATTAACTTTCGGATGATTCAGATCCAGACTAAAAAAAAATATACATATATATGTATTTTAAAGTTAAAAATAATTGAATAATATATAAAAGAATAAAAAAAAATAAAAAAAAATAAAAAAAGCTTAAAAAAATGACACAAAATTACAATTTTATTAAAAAAAATTATTATTCAATAAATAATCTTTTAATTGTATTTATTTTATTTTATTCTTTAAATACTTCTTCTATGTCATATTTCCATAAATTAGTATTGTTATAAACCATATTAACCATATGAAGGAATAACTAAAAAATATAAAATAAATTTTATTTTTGTTAATACTTTATAAAGGTATATGAAGGCAAAAAAAAAAATTATTTTATTTTTTTAACCTTTTTTACATTTTTTCCTGTATGAGCAGAAGTTAACCACAACTGCACCATATTTTCAGTACTTTTTATTAATTAAAAAAAAAAACATATATATATAAAATTATATATTTATATTTTTCAGTTATAGAAAATGCAATTTTTTTAATATTTATGTACTTCATAAAAAATATTCACATCTTACGCGAAATTTTCTGCTTGTCTAATTAATTCATTATCTTCCTTTACTAAATCTAATAAAAACATAAAAATAATAATGTGAAATATATAAAAATATATATATGAGCTTTATTTCAATCAAACAATAACCACACTTATTTCCTACAAGAGATATAAATGGTTTTAATGTCTAAAAGAAAAAAAAAAAAATGAAAATAAAATAATTAAAAAGTAAATAAACAAATAATAAAACTTAATTAGATAAAAACTTAATAAGAAATAGAAAATAAAATTTTATAGAGTAAAATGAATTATATCTTTAATTTATCTTACATAATATTTATCATATATACTGGCCATTTTTAAATAAATCATTTTTACATAATCAAATGTAGATGCATTAGAAAGATCAAAAACTAAAAAATAAGCCATCCTTCCTATAAAATTTATATATAATTATAAAAACGTTATAAGTAATTTTATAATTTTAATAATATTAATAAAAATAACTAACCATAACTAATTGAATTATAAGGATCATCTTTACTAAAAGGAATAGATGGATTTTCAAAGTAACTGAATATGGGGTTTTTCAAACTATCCTTTTTCGCTGTTACTGTAAAATTTATTTTTATAATTGTTAAGATAGAAAACTATCAATAAATATATATATATTCAAAAATATTAAATAAATATTATTTTCATTTTCATTTATATGATTATTTTAAATAAAAGTTTTCAAAATCACAATGAAATGAAATTAAAAACATTTATAAATACTTATTTAAATAAAAAAAAAAATATATATATATGTATATATTTTTAAATTTTTATCTAATAAATTTTATGTAAAAAAAAAAAAACATACTCTCTTTTCTTAACATATTAGTGAAACGGTTTATATCCGTTTCAAGACAAGTATCTTCTATTTCAACACAAAAACTTTTATTTTTATCCTTGTGTACTTTATAATATATCCTTTAAAATTTTAAGTAATTATTTTATAATATTCAATAAGAATATATATATATATGTAATATTATTTTTTATTCTTTTTTTTTTACATAGGCATGTCTGTATGTGTATAATTATAGACAATATCATTATTCATAATAGAATTAATTAATGATGTTTTTCCTGTATTTAGGTAACCAATAACTGTTAACTGTAATAAAATCATATTTCATATTTTTTTTTTTTAAAAAAGTTTAAAAAAATTATGAATAAAGTAATGAAAGTACTATCCTCATATAATACTTCAAAAAACAAAAATATACTCTGCTAATACAAATTAACCTATATTTATTATTAATAATATTAACAAAAAACAGAAAATAAAAATTTTCAATTAAATTATACGTTATATTTTATACAAAAGACTAATGGTATTTTGAAATTTTATAAAAAGATATATGAAGTATTACCCTTATAAAATTTCAATTAAATTTTTAGAAATAATTATTTTTATTGATTATTTCTTTTATATTTCTTGTTAAACAATTTTATGTATTTTTTTTTTTTTTTACATTTTGAATCGTTATCATTACTTTAAATAGTTTTGTCATATTTTAAAATGTGTGCTTGAATTATTTTTATTTTATTTTATATTCTTTTTATTAATATGTTAACGTATATATAAATATCATCTTAAAATAATATTTAATAAGCTATTATATAAAAAATTAAAATAAAAAAAAAAAAAGTTATATTCTATAATGAAAAAATCTTATTAGTTTTAGACCAACTAAAATTAGATTAAAGTAAAAAATATTTATGCACAAAAAAAAAAAAAAAAAAATATATATATATATATATACACATTTTTTGAATATGCATAAAGGTGTAAAAAAAAAAAAATAATTTGTAAAACTTTACTCCTTTAATATGGATAATAATAAAAAAAAATTATTTAAATGGTTAATAGTACAATATATTTTTTTTTTATATATATAAACAATTCATTTTGTTTAAAAAATTAAAACAAAAAAATCATTGTCTTTTCATTACCGTATCCTAATATTTTTTTTCTATTAAACTAAAAAAATACCTCACATTTATATGCATTTTTTTAAAATTATTTAGAAAGAAGATTAAATAAATGAAATGTAAAAATTCATGTAGAATTTTTCTTCTTCTACATATATGAAATGTTAATACATATATATATTTTTTTTTTTTAAAAAGATATCCAGAAAATAAATAAGATAATACACAAAAATAGTCTCTTGAGGAATAAACATGAGTTTAAATGTAAATAATTAAATAAATATAAATATATATTTATTGAGTGAATAAAACAAACATATAAATAATAAAAAAAAAAAAAATCCTGTATGCTTTATATAGATAAACATATTTTTTTGTATAATGAATAATTCTTATTAAAAAATATTTAAACAATTTTAATAGTTAATAGAAAATGTTATTTTTCTAACAAGCACATTAATATATATTTTATTTTTAAATCATTAGACTGACAATTAAAAATATTTATATTTTCTCTATTCTTTTTTTATATTTTTTTAGGGAGATATAGATACTAAAAGCTTAATTGAAGTAGATATATTCTTTTAATTTTATTATTATAACAAACAAATATATATATATATATATATATGTTTTTATATTTTTGAAGGAAAGAGACATATGGAAGAAGAAGTTTGAGAAAATTGAGTTGGAGAATTCAATCTTAAAGAAAAAATTAGAAGATTATATAACAAATTATGAAAATAAAAATGTTGAAGTAGAAAATTTTACAAAAATAAAAACGGATATGTTAATGAAATATAAATATATGGTAATGAAAAAAGATATATATATATATATATATATATATATGTTCATTTAATTATTAATTCGTTATGAATATATATTTTTAACTTACAAAATGTGTAGGACAATAAGTGTGAATACTTAAATATAAAAGTAAGCATATTAACTTTAGAAAAAGAAGAAGAAATGAAAAAAAATAATGAAATGCAAAAAATTATTAATAAACAAAAAAAAGAAATTGAGGGATACAAAAAAATATTAGAAAAATTGAAAAGTATGAATATATCATTTAAAAAAAGAAAAAATGAAGCAGAAAATAAAATTTGCTTTATGATAGATAATGATTTATTAATAAAGAACGATAACATTTTATTAAAAGAAATAATAAAAGTAAATGATAGATTAAATGATATAAATAATAAAGTAAATGAAAAAATGAAAGGAGAATTAGAAAAAACGAAAAAGAAATTACATATAGCTAATGACAAAATTAAAAAATTTCATGATGCTTTTATTAACATAAGTAATAATTATTTGAAACATAAAGGAGAAAAGGAAAAAAAGTTATTAGTAACCTTAAAAGTTAATGAAGAATTAAGAGAAGAATTAGAAAAGAAAAAATCTATAGAAAAATTTAATATAGAATGTAAGGCCAAATTAGAAGAATATAATGCAAAAAATACTTTATTAAATTATTATGAAATAAAATATAAAGTAAATGATAGAAGCAAAAATAGAATCTTAAGATACATTAATTTAATATCAAATAATTGTAAAATGGAAGAAAATGGTAATTCAGATGAAACCAATAAAAATATTTTTTTATATGACCTATATAATATGTATGATAAAAATGATAAAAATTATGAGGAACAAATTAATTTATTGAAAAAAAAAATATTGGATGAAGATAATTTCCATCAAATGAATAAAAAAAAATATAATACGCTTATAAATACCTCATCATTTCAAAATAAAGAAAATAGTGAAAATAGTTTAGAGGCATTTATTCTTAATAATTTATACTCATCAAATATTATAGAAATACTACATTATAATATTAAAATAGTAAATGATATTTTAGAATGCTTTAATATAACACTGTTACTTCTTTCTTACATATATGATACTTATTTAAAAGAAATAATAAATAACATTAACAATAGTTCTTATTTACAATCATTAGAAAAAAGCAATATCAGATTTGTCATTTATTTTTTTATAACTTTATCGAGCTTTTTGTTGTCTACATTAAAATATATTTATATTATAAAAAACTCGGATAGTAATGATTATTTAAAATTACTATGTAACGAGAGAATTTTTCATATATTTTATTTAAGCAAATATATTTTAGAAGAATATGTTGAGAAAATTAAAATAAAACTATTTTCTTCAAATATAGACTATTCTACATTAGTATTTTTAAGTGATCAATTAAACAATTTATATAATTTTATATTTGCTCAAAATATGGCATACAATGAAAACAATGAAGAAGGAAATGAAGAAAAATATCAAACAATAAATGATAGCAACAACAGCATAAAATCTAACAGCGAGGCAGGAACAAATAAAGATATTATGAGTAATACAAGAAATGAAAAAAAAAAAGATGAAAGTCAAAAGGACAAGAAAATATTAGAATCAGATGAAGAAAAAAATATATCATCATTTGAATTGTTTTGCTTTTTAAATTTTGTCATTGCTACTAGTATTCATCTGATGAACGATAAAGATATATTATTTGATTCATTTAATGATATAGACATGGACATACAAAAGGAAATACTAATAAAGTGTGATTATGTTCTAAAATTAATTAAAATTCCCCCAAAAGTTTTTAGTTTCTATTTTTGTATAAAAAGATACAATTTTTCATTTGAAAACTTTCTAGAATGGGTTACAAACTACAAAAGTTTAATAATAGATGATATCAATAGTAATAATAATAAAGAAAGATCAAAAAATCCAACTTCATTTATAAATGAATTAAGTAAAAATATTTTAAATGAATTAAATACTATATCAGACAGAACTAATATCTATTATATGAATGGACAAGAAACAAAAGAATTATATATTTATGATATATGCAATAAATATATAGATATGTACAATAATATTATATCAAAAAAAAATAAAAATTTAATAGAAAAAAAAGTTATAAAAGAAAAAGATGATGTTATAAAAAAATTAGAAGAAAATATAACTGATTATGAAAATAAAATACATTTAATGAACAAAAAAATTAATATGTTAACTGTAAAAGAAGAAAAATGCAATAAAATGCAAATTGATTTAGATATTTTAAAGAAAGAAAAAAACGAATATTTAAATATCATTAACGATTTACGAAAAAGTAAAAATGAAAGTGTAAATGAAATTGCATATATTACTAAGCATTATAATGAAACAAAAAATAAGTACACTGAACTTTTAAAAGGTTTTGAACCCAAAAGAAAATATTTAAATGGTAATAAAAATAATGAGCAATTTAACATAGATACCTATTATATGAAAAAAATTATAAATAATTTATATTACGAAAATTTCCTGATAAAAATAAATAAAAATTATCATTTGTTTGATGAAAAAATTAACTATTATAACAATTTATACAATAATTATTCAACAATTAATTTTCTTTATGAAGATGAAAACTATGAAAATAATAAATGGAAAATAAAAAATACAAATGATAAAAATACAATTAAAAAGGAAGATGAAACAAATATAATGCTTAATAAGATTTTTGGTGATGAAATTTATTTTATCAACAAAAATCACAAAGTATTATTTGATGATATATATAACTGTGAATTAATTAAAAGTAGATTAGCTAAACATAAAACAGACTACTTTAAAAATAAGTTATATCAGACTACTTTATGTAATTCTTTATCTAATGAAGAAAAGAAATACATTGAAATAGTAGACATAATTGAAAACTATAAAAATTTAAAAAATAAAATATTAAAAGAAATATTAAATATGTCTATTAATCATAACACTGATATCCAAATGAAAAATCATCAAAAAAGTTCAGAGCATTTACATCGTAAATTATCAGAACTAAAAAGTGTAATAAAAAAATTTTATATTAATAATAATTTAAGAAATTTATATAAAAATCTTCCTCATTTAGAACATATACTAAATATAACCGTAGGAGAAAAAAGTAATAAAGAAGAAAATTATGAAAAAATAGGCAACATCTCTAATAAAAATTTAAATAAAAAAACATATTTACATAGTGACAAAGTAATCTTAAATAATCATTCATTATCATATTTAATTCAAAATATATTTAATTTATAAAAAAAAAAATGAATTAAAATATATAATAAATTTTCTTTTTCTTTTTAAAATTCATTAAACAATATGTACATATCTTTATACATAATTTTATAATAAATATTAGATATCCTATTTTATTTTATTCAATTTAGTATTGATTAATATCTACAGTTAATTATGTGATTATTTTGTTTTTAAGAATGTTCTTTTCGATTCTATATTTTTTCATTGTATTCCTTTCTCTAAATAAAATTTTTTCTTTACATACAGTTTTTATTTTATTTTATTTTTTCTTTTTTTTTTTTTATTCCTGCTTTATTAATTAAATTTTTTTTTTTATTATTAGATAAATATCAAATTAATATATGTATATTTATTGTACTTAATATATTATAATGAAAATTCATTTTATTCTAAGTGCATTTAAAGAATTTTTTTAACCCCTTAAAATAAAAAATTCAACAACATTATATATAAAAAAAATAAAATTAATATAAAAATTATGGATTCATAAAAAGAAAAAAAATTTTAATATATTAATGAGAAAATAAATTAAAATAAATAATTTTGTTATAAGAAATTCTTAAAAGGTATATATTTATTTTATATTATATATATTTATGTTTATGTACAAATTAAATAAATATTATTGTTTTACTATTTTTCTATCACATTTTAAAGAAAATATTTTGGTAGATTATAAAGATGATAAGTGAAAAGAAAATATTTTTCAGAAATATTATCTAAAAAAAAAAAAATATTAAGAAAAATATCACATAGAAGTTTTTTTTTTTTTTTATCTTAGATTAATAGAAGGTTGAAAAATGAAAAAAAGTAAACTTATAATATTAAAAAACAATGATCCACTAAAAAAAAAAAGAAATTTTTGTTTTTTTCTTTCATTGAGAAAATATAATCCGAAAATAATAAATAAAGAAAATGATGATAATAGCATTAAAAGAGAATATGACATATTCAAATATTTTGATGGTAACAAAAATATTATAAAAACAACTAGTTATATATTAAAAGAGCATTTAAACGATTTTATATTTATAAAACAACAGGGTAATTTCTATAACTATTTCTATAATTCATACCCATTTATTATAAATAGATATGTTAATTATATAAAAGAGAATTATGTAATAGAAAAAAATGAAAATAATGAAAAAAAAAAAAGAAATAATAAAGTGGAAAACAATAATATAGAAAATACTAATTATTTGTTTTTGTTTCATTATTATAATAAAAATACAAAAGATGGAATGGAAAGAAAAGAGTTTTTAAATTTTGTTAACAAAAGTATAAATTTCCACAATAATACTACAAAATTTTTGAAATGTTTAAAAGAAAATATATATATGAATAGAAAAATTAACAAAAATGAAGATATAAAATTGAATTTAGTTTTTGAAAATATAATTGATAAAATCAATGAAACAAATGATATAAATAAAAAAATAGAAATTTTGCTATACTTAGCAAATATATGCAATGAAAATTCATCTCCTATTATATATTCAAATATTAAAAAATATATACAGGAAATCTATGATAGTCTAATAAAAAAAACGAAAAAAGGTGTCGTAGAACATTATTTAATTTTTCTATTATATAAAGAATTTCTATCCTCTAAAAATGAAAAATATATAAATATGGATATAAAAAATTATTTATCAGAAGAAATTTCTTTTTATAATTATTTAAAAAATGAAAATATAAATATTTTTTTATTAAGTTTAATATATCGTGATTTATCTTTTTTAAATAACTATGAATTGAAATATGTTTTAATGAATTTAGTACTTTCAAAAATTAAAAATTGCGATTTCCTTACTAATTTAGATACACATAATAATAATGTACTCTTTAGAAATAAAAATAATAATTTAAATAATTCACTTTTAACATTTTTCTCTAGTTCGTTATTAAGAAATAATTTTTTTTCTTTTTTAAAGGATTATGATTACATAGACTACTCTGGTGTTATAAATTATTCAAAAGATTTGAATATAAATGATTTAAATAATTACATATGCCATAACTTATTAACTGCTCTCATTCAATTTAAGCACTCACAGAGTAAATATTATGATATGATCAAGTTATATAAGAAAAAATACTTTCTAGATAATGAAAAAAATGCAATATTATTTAATTATATTTTCAAATTAAAAGAAAATACTGATTATATGAATGAATTTATTATGAATAATATTATGTTTTTTACAAAGTATTTCATTAAAAATAAAAGTTCCTTTTCTAATAATTTATACTTTAATATACTAAAAGTTTATTGTGATTTCCTGAGTACTATTAAGGATTCAGAAAATTATGATCTAAAAAAGAAGAATAGCTTAATTAATGACTCAAAAAAAATTATAAATTATTGTATAAATGAAATATATTATAATATTAACTCATATACACTTAAAGAGTTTTCTTCCTTTATTTATTTAATTAAAAAATTACCAGCAAATTTCAGTTTTGAATTAAAAAGTGAGGCAAATTATAGTAATAAAATAAAAAACATATTTTATAAAGATAAAAAAAAGGAAAGTTTACTTATTTCAAATATTTTGCATTTTAATATTGATGGAATAAATAAAACAACTATCAAAGATACTAATGAAAAAAACATTTTACATGAACATATCAAATTAAGTAATAATAACTCAAACGAAGTATATAATAATACAGTAAATAATTCTGAAGACAAATTAAATAAAAGTATGCTTGAAAGAAAAGGAGAAGATATTGAAATAATTGAAAAAATATCTTCTAATATTTCTAAAGAAAATAATAAACAGAAAAAGGAAGAATCAGAAAGTAGCAAGCATGATAGCTATCTATATACTTTAGGTAAGGATAATTTAAAAACTAAGAAGAATGTAACTATAATAAATAAAAAAGATTTTGTTATTTTAGTCTCTTTGTCTATTTTTGATGAAATGAATGAAGATTTTGTGTTGAAAATAAAGGAAAAAGAATTACATTTAATGAAAGAAAAAGACAAATATAATATATATGAATATATTTATGAAAATCATTATAATCATTTTTTGAATAATTCTTCATCATATATAGAACATATAAATGAAAAATTTGATGAAATAACAAAAGAAAAAATTATAAATTATTTTGTTTTATTTACACATATAAGTAAATTAGATATATACGAATTGTGTTTATTAATTAATACCATGAATGAAATAAATAAATTTCAGAAGTTTGTTGATTTTTTTATCTCTAAACATATAGAAAATATATTATACCAAGAATTTAAAGATGATCATATTAACAATAAAGAAATAAAATTTAATTATGAGTTTAGTGAAAATTATTTAGATAATTATATATCAAAGATAAATGAAAAAAAAGAAAAATTAGAAAATTTTCAAAATGCAATTGAAAATAAAAATAGTAATACTAATGCAAAAACTCAAAAACATTTTGATGAAATTAATTTAAGTATACATACACCATATTCCTCTAATTTTGAAAAATATTATTATGAATATGATATTCTTACAAGCACAATAAATTTATTTTTAACATTAGATGAAAACAGTATAACAAAACATACTATTGCTAAATATTTAAAGGATATCGATTATAATAAAGTAAATATTTTAAAAGTTGATTTTGATAATTTTTTTTTAAAAAACAATCATAAACAAAAAGTGAGAAAAGACGATAAAACTTATTTATTTAATGAAAACTTAGAAGAGAGAATGAAAAGTGAAAATTTCAATGATTCATTTTATCTTGATTATAAACTTCTATTTATTAATTCGGATAGTAGTAATATAACGAGAAACGGTGTTAATGATAAAAATAATAGTACTTATATAGAAGAGGAGAAAATTTTAGGTACTACATTAAATAATGTTATAATTTATAACATATTAGAAAATAGATTAAAATATGATACTAATTTAAAGAATCATTTTTTACATAAACAAAATTACGAAAAAGAACAAATAAAACATTTTTATGAAAAAGAAATGTTAACTTTAAATAATATATTAAGTTTAATGAATTACGTTAATCAAATTAATAATGATATGAAATACATGAATTTACTAACTTTAATCTTAAAAAATATAATTCTTTGTAAAGATGAAATAGTAGAAATAAAAACATATAGAGAATTAACTACTTTTTTGTTGAATATAAAAAATTTTTATCAAAAAATGTATATACAATCTCAATACTCTTATTTAAATATGCTGCTAATGTATTATGTAAAAAGTATTCAAACATTCATACCTTTTTTTTATTTTTCTGATTACTTAAAAATTATGCAAGTATATATAAAATATGATATAGCAGGGAATTATTTAAAATATTTAGTTATTTTAAATAATGAATTTAATAAAATGAACATTAAAAATATAAATTTCTACTATGTTCACATAATATTGTATTTATATTTAAAATTAAATTACATAAATGAAAAATTTTTATCTAATTTATTGCATTATTATATTAATTCATTATATCAAAGAATAAATAGTCTTGATATAACAATTATTGAAAATTTAATTAAAACAAATGAGTTATTAATTTCTTTATGCATTAAAAATAAAGATATAATTAATTTTAATTACATGCTAATACAAAAATTTGGAAACTTTTCAAACGAATTCAAGTTAGATGATCTAGATAAGTCAGAAGATAAAGATATTAATTCACTTAATAAAAATAACTCCAATGTAAAATTTTCAGCAAATACTATTTTTAATAAACAGTTTATAAGTAACAGTGATTCATGTAATACTGAATTTAATGAAAATATAGTAGAAAACTTATCTAACAATGAATACAATACTAATTTATTAATAAAAAAAAATAATGATAACACGATAAAAAATAATATAGGTATATTACATAATCAAACAAATTGCGAAAAAATTGATGACGAAAACTTTATAAAATATAAAAAAAATTACAATGATAAACATAATATATCTAACTATGTAAACAAAAATATAAGCAAAAACATTGAAAACAGCATAGTTGCACAGAACTTTAAATTATCATTTATTCAAAAGTTAAATATAATATATTTTCTATTTAAATTTAGTTTTTATAATGATTTAATAAAATTATATTATTTACAGTTAATAAATGAATGTATGAACAATAAAAACACTAATATAAGCGATGAAGATTATTGTAGATTATATGAAATATATGTGCATGTTATCCTAAATTTTTATTTTATTTCTTTTAATAAAAATAATAAATATATAAATTTTATTTTAAGTAATTTACCTTGCTATTATTGGTATAAAAGAGAAGAAGAAAAATTAAATTTATTTGTTTCATCCAAACACTATAATGATATTAATAACATTCTGAAATTATTAAATTTAAATTTTCTTACTCCAACCTTAACTGAAATTTATTTTATACACTTTTTTAACGATATAAATAAGACAAACTATTCTCTTCAAATACCTCAAAAATTTTTATGCATTTATCAAAAATATAATTTAGTCATTGATGATATAAAAAATAAAAATATCGCAATTTTATGTATTCCTGAAGAACATGAATTACGGTTAGTACTTAGATTTAAAAAAAAAAAAAAAAAAACTAAATTTTAAATATATTGTTAAAATGATTTTAATATTTATAATTTTCTTTTAATATAATATTATTATATTATTATATATATATATATATATATATTTTTTTTTTTAGATATAGCAATAATGATAAAAAAGTTTTGGTAAATGAGAGTAATTATATTTTTGAAAATATCAAAAAGACATATGCAACATCTTTGTTATTCTTAAGTGAAGTAATAAACATTAAAGAATATATATTTTTAAATTAATATTTTTATATAATTTTATAACAATACTATACTTTTATATTCCTCATTATATACATATAGAAAATTAAATTTTTGATTCCAAAATATTGAATTTAAAATATTAATTTTTTCATTTTCTTTCTTTTTTTTTTAGTGGAAAAATATGAATATAGAAGAAAAATGTGATTATATCATGCGTATTTTGCATTCAGCAGTAAATAATTAAAATGAAATTTTCTTGTCATTGATTCATGATATATTTTCGAAAATCTACAAAAATGTTATAAATAAATACATTTATTTCTTTATATATATATATTTTTTGAATTATATATGATAACATTAATTTTATTTATGAAATTTTATACATTCTACGGCATTTTCATGTTTTATTTTTTTCTGTTTATTTATTTTTTCCATTTCTTCTTGTTCCTTTTTAAAACCACCTTCAAAAAAAGCTTCAACACACCTACATTTTTTTAATCATTTTACGTAATTCAAATTAAAATATATATATATATATATATATATATATATATATATATATATATATTATATAAATTATTTTTATTGTTAATTTGAACCTTCTTTCTTCTTTTTTAATTGGTTTATAATCAAGAAAAGTTAATATCTTTAGTTTATGAATAAATAATTTTCTATAATTTTTGTATTTCATTAACTAAAAAAAAAAAAAAAAGTGATTAAAATAAATATGATAACAAATAATTATTATATAATTAATAGGCATCAATAACAAGTTTTTTTATTTCAAAGAAAAATATTTTATTTTATTAATATATAAGTGAAAAGAAATTCTTTAAATCGTTGCACATTAAAATATCATTACATAATGAATTACAATGTTTTTAAAATTGTTGTATATATATTATATAGGTATATGATTACTATTGGATTATTCATTAAATATAAAATTGATAAATTATTTAAATGAACTAAATTTTCTAAAATGTCTTCATTTATTTGATTATTGCTTAGATTTAAAATAGATAAATTTTTGTTTTTTTGTAAATTTGCAATATTAGAAAAACCTTTACTTCCTATACAATTGTTACTTAAATTTAAATCTTCTAAATAAATTAAATTATCTACAAAGAAAAAAGAAGAAATAAAGATAAAATAAAAATAATAGATATTCTATATTTGTTTCTAAACAGTTTAAAAAAAAAAATATTACCTAGATTTTCTATTTCATATATGTTGTTATCTTCTAAATTTAATATTCTTAGTTTTTTTAAAGAATCCAAGTTTTCAATTTTGGAAATTTTATTACAATTAAGATATCTTTAAAAAAAATTTTAGTAAGAAAATGAATATAAAATGTGTTTATAATTATATATTTTCTTTTATTTAAATTATGCATGAATGTAAATTTTCTTATGATATAATTTCACTTTTCATTTTGTTTAGTCTATATAAGTTTCTTTATACTAACAATGCAATTAAATTTGTACAACAATCGAGTCCATTTATGTATTCTAAAGCTAAAAACAATACATATTTTTAAATATATATATATATATATATTTTATATAATTATTTTTTTTTCTTTTTTTTTTATAAACCATTGTTATTCAAATATAACGTTTTTAAATTTTGCAAATTTTGCAATTGTTCTATCCTTCTATATAGTTTGTTATTTAAATAAAGAACATCATTTAATTCAATAACAGAATAGTATACTTCATTTTTTTCTATGACTCTTTTAATTTCTTTGTTACTTAAAATATATTCCATTATATATATTTTTTTAATATATATATAGTAGAATGCTTTTTTTTACTTTTTAATTATTTTAATAAGAGTTTATAAAAAATAATACATTAAAACAAATTAGACGAAATTAATATAAATATAAAAAAATGTTTTACATTATTAAAATTAATAATAATAAATATATGAATATACACTTTTAAAGAAAATAATTTTATTAAAAATATATATATTTCTAAATATATATGTTTATATATATAAAGGAGAGAAATAATATAATAAAAAAAAAAAAAATTTGAACTTTTTTTATATAAATCCAAAATATAAAAGGCTAATATAGTTTACAAAATTTATGTGTAATCTCTTTAAATTATTAAAAACAAATATAAAAATAAAAAGTCTAAGATTTTTTACTTTTGCACACATCATATACATATAATATGTGTGTACCTAAAAATAATAGCTGAATCAATTTACATTATTTCTAGAAATCATTTTCAAAAAAAAAAAAAAAAATACTTTTATTATGTTAAAACATATGAGTTACTAACTTTCCATATATTTTCTTCTTTTTTACTCCTAAACAGGAAAATAAAATAAAAAAATTATAAATAAGTAAAAAAATTTATAAAATTACAGATATATATAAATATATTTAATTATAAAATACATATAGTGAAGTAATACATGCAATAATTATACCTTTTATACATGTTATTCATTAAATATTTTTTGTTTTTTTTAATTCTTTCAATAATTTCAAAAGTTGTGATACTCTAAAAATAAAAAAATTATAAAAATATATTTAATACATATATATTTATGTGCTTATATATTTATTTTCACTTCATATATTTTTTTTTCTATTAACAATACAGAAATATATGTTTTATTTATTTCTTTCTATTCTTACTGATTGTGATGATAATTCCTTGTATATATTTAGTTTTTTTGGTACAGCATATGGATCAATTTCATTATTAGAATAAATATAATCAACAATAGTTCCCCTAACAACCACATCAATATGAAAACGTTTTATAAAACTTTCTGTAATTACCCAAGGAGCACCTATAACTACGTCATCAACAACTCTCATAGACAACACATTTAGAGTTCTTTCTAGTAAAGAAACTACTGGAAAGTATTTTCCTTTCATTTTTCTAACAACATCGTCATCATGCATTCCTACTAATAAAAAATCTCCTAATTTTTTAGCATTTTCTAGAATTTTTAAATGCCCAATATGAAAAATATCAAAAGATCCATCTACGTAAACTACTTTGTTTCTCTTTTTTTTTTCGTTATTATCTATAAATTGATATAATAAAGATGTAGTTAAGTAACATCTATTTCTATTTAAAATATGTTTTGGACTTAATATATTTTCACAAGATCTTATTTTAGTATCTTCCTCTTCCATATTATTATTTTTTTCTTCTATGTTAATTGAATCTGAATTTTTTTTATTAAGATTATTTTTTTCTTTATTCGCAGAATTCGTATTTTTATAATTATGGTCACTAGTATTATTAATATTACATGTGGATATTGTATTAGAATCATTAACATTGTTTTTATCTTTAATTTCGTTTAATAAAGTATTATTTGTATCACTACATGTAGTTTTATTACTATTAACTGCTTGTAATAAATGGTTAATTATAGTAGTACTTGATATCCCATAACTTCTTTCAAAAATTTTTAATTTATTATTTTTTTTTACTTCTTCATAGCAACATTTCCCGTTACGATCACATACTAAATCACTTCCGTGAGCAGCATAATCGCAATTATATTTTTCTAACAATTCCATATTTACATTATATTTTGTTCCTATAATAACTTCATCAACCCACTTGCATCCTCCTATCAATGCACCTCTTTCTTCTTGTGTATAAATTGGCATGACTCCTTTTGATTTCAAAGCATCATCATCTGAATTGATTCCTACCACTACAATATCTCCTAACTTTTTTGCTTGCCTCATAGCATTAAAATGACCAGAATGTGATAAATCAAATATACCATCTACATATATCCTTGTGACTTTATTTTTTTCATGTGTTGAAATGTTAGATTCTATTTCAAAATCATTTATCTCTTCAGAATTATTAGAAAAAGAACTATTCATATCTTTCAAGTCTTCATAAAGAGTAGTATCATCGTTTTTTTTTTCTATTTCTTTATCGTTACAACATTTACATATGTGATTTAACTCATTTAAAAATACTTGAAATATTTCATCATTTTCTTCTATTTCATTTTGCTCACATAATTCTTCTATATATTCTAATTTATTATTCTTCCTTATACTTTTTAATAAACCAAGAATATTTTTCAAATAATCATGATTATAAATAGTATCAACTAAAAATTGGTTTTTCATTATATATAATTTTTATTTTATTTATTCCTTTTTTTCTTCTCTTTTTTTTTTTTCTTTTTGTCTTTCCTTAAATTAGTAATAATATACAAGTACATAAAAGAATGCGGTAATTTTCAAATTCTTATATATAATAGAAATAAACAAAAAACAAAGAAAAAAAAATATTAATTTTTTAATTTCTTTATTGTAGTTTATATAAATTATAAAAACTTTTCTATATATATATATATATTAAAAGCATATGCAATTAGTTAATACTTTTTATCTATACGTTACATCTATTTTATTTAAAAAAAAATTATAACAAATCAAATAATAGTATGGAGAGAAAAATAATAATGCTAATATAAAATTAAATAATAATTATATAAAGTAAAATAAATAAATATATATGTATATATATATATATATACCAAAAAAAAAAAAAAAAAAAAAAATTAAATATATTGTAAAAACAAAATATTACTCGATTTATGATATATTAAACTTAAATATTTATATTAATATAATTATTTTCATAAAAATATATTATAAATACATATATATCTTGTATATTTACATTGCTTTCTAATAATATAAAGAAAAATATCCATATGCATATACAAATAATTCATTTCTTTTCCTTTTTTTTTTAATTTGAAATGATTTTTATTTATGTTATGAAACGGTAATTTCTTAAATTTATATATTCAAAAAATATTTCTAGTTTTGCAATGAATATCAAAACATAAATCTTTAAAAAAAGTATTATATTATATAATGTTTTTATTATACTTTCATTTATAATTTTTTTCATTAAATTTCTCATTAATTATATACCCATTTATGTTAAAGATTTCAAACAAATTTTTAATTCTAAGAAAAAAATATAAAATTTTATATAAATACTATATATATATACATTACATAATTGTGTACTTAATTTTTGCATTAAAAAAATGAAAAATAGAAATATTATTAAATAAAAATATTTATATTTTAACTTTTAAAAATTATATAATTTTAATTAACAAAACAAAATTTGTTCAAAGTTATATTTAAAAAAAAAAATTTTTTTTATAATAAAAATCAAAACATATACAAAAATGAAAAAAAAAAACTGTTTGAAGTACTAATTTTTTTTAATATTCTTTCAAAAAAACAAAGGTTAAGTCTTTAAAATTATTTGTTAATGCACTAATTTTATTCAAAATTCAATATAAAAGAAAAAAACATATATATTTCTTATTTCAATAGATTTGTTTAGTAATTATGTAATTTTTTTATACAAAAAACGAATAATTTTTTTTTATTATTTTTTTTTTTTTATTTATATGAAGTTATTTTCACTTTTCCCTTTTTTAATAGATTGAAATATTGCAAAAATAGATTAAATATTTTTATTAGAGTTAATAACCATTACTTTTTAAATTATAAAATATTATAAAAAGGAAAAATTACAACTAATTGTAAAATTTATATATATTAACATAATTAAATTATATCAAAAGGGAAAGTATATATTTAAAACATCTTGGCAAGGTAACATTTCTATATATTTGTTGTTAAGCTACTTTATTTCTTCAAAATTATAGATTATATAATTTTTGACTACCATATTTTTTTGTTTAATCTTTTTTTTTTTAATATATGTTTTATTAATAAGATAAAAAAAAAAAATTATGATTTTACTTTGAATGCTTTTTTAACTTAGCAGTATGTTAATTAAGAAATTTCATATCTTTTATTAAAGTGCTATATATATATATATATTTTATAATAAAAATTTACTAGAAGCAAATCCTTTTTTTTTGATTTCCATAAAAATATATTTATATATTAATAAACTAGAATTGTCTCATAATATTTTAATTATTATTCATATAAATTTCAAATAATAGATTATTTTAACAAACTAAATACTAATTTAATGATATAGCATTCCTAATTTTATATGTTAATATTTTATTTTTAATGAATTATTTAAATAACATTATATGTTCTATAAAAATATATTCAAGCATTAATTGTAAATGTAAGGTTTACAAATTAACAAACAAAACAATTTTCAAAATATTTTATGTTTTTTAATTATTCAAAAAAAGTGAAAAGTGTATAAGAATATGTAACATCATTATATATATATATATATAAAGGTAACAATGTTTCAATTATTCTATTTTTTCCGCATGAACAATATCTCCTTTGTTATAATTATAATAATGATCTAATATAAATATATATAAGAAATAATAAAAATATATAAATTTATCTTTTAAAGAAAAAAAAATATAAAATGTTACCATCAGATGTAATTGATCCACCTACAGATGTTTTTACTATCTTTAAAAAAGAAAAAAGCAAACATAATATATCATATAAAGGATACGAAGTTATACAATATTATGCATTAAAAAAATGTTTTTTCAATTCTTAAAAAATTACTATTTTTTTTTTCCTTTTTTTTTCTTTTTTTTGAGTTGAAGAATCTTCTATATACTTTCCTAAACGAGAAAATTATATATATATATATATATAAACATGCAATTAAATGTATGTATACGTTGTTTTTTTTAAATTTTACCAGCGATTAAAAAACCTAACTTATTTATTCTATTTACAGGAGGTTCTAGTATACAAATGGAATAAAAAAAATTTCTTAGAATTGAATAAGATTATTAAAAAATTAAATTATATTAATAATAGAAAAGCATATATATCATAATTATAAGAAATAGTATAAGAACTAAAAATATATTTTTACGAGAACAAAGGATGGCTACTTCATTAAGTTTGCTTTTATTTCCTAACTTTCTATTATAGTTCTTTTATGTTAAATAAAAAATAAAATAATACTTTTTTATATAAGTTCATTAAAGAAATTTTATTTTTTTTTAATTTTATTTTTAATATATTACTAAAATGATGAATTTACAATTATAAATTTTATTGCATCTATGTTGAGAAGTTTAAGACAAATTTAACATAAAATATATTTAATAAATTCAACATATTTTTATTTATTTTATATTTAAAATTTTTTTTCTTTTTTTTTTTTTGTTTACTCTTCTGCTACTTCTTTTGGTGTAATAAATTTAGTAATTTTAATTAAAACGTTTTGTTCATCGCATTCCTAATAAAAAATGAAAAAAATATTTTATATGTATATGCAAATTTTTCTTTTTCTTTTTTTATTTTAAATGAGGTATACCCCTGTCTTATTTAACTGAATAATACTGTAGTTTTTCATTTGCTCTATAAGAGAAAAAAAAAAAAATAATTAAAAAAGACTAATTTAAATGTAAGAATTGTTTCTCTAAGAATTTATATCAAACCTTTTATATGATTATTTTTGATAGCAGTAATCTATATATAAAAAATATACATAATTTTGAAAAAAAAAAATTGTAATAAATTTATATAGTATTTAGGAATAGTAACTTTTACGAAGAGCAAATTTTAAATACCCAGTATTTTCTTGGTCGAGTAAAGATCCAACTTTCTCCTTATAAAGAAATAAAATCAAGCATATAATAATAAAAAAAAAAAAAAGAAATAAATAGTAAAATAAATTACTGAAGTAAAATTGTGTATATTTAATAAGCTGTGAATACTATTTAAAGTTTTAATTTACATTTATTTTCTTTTTTTTTTATAAAAAACCTGAGCAAACCCAATTTGCTCCTGTATTTTTTAGTGGTTTATCATTTTCATAAAAAATAGAATTTCTTAATTTCCTTTTTGGAGAGTAAGAAATAAAATCACAATTTTTTTTTGATTCACATATATCTAATACTTTACTTAAATTAAATAATTTATCCTATAAATTTTTTTTTATTTAGCGTTATTAAATATATGCTATCATATATAATTTTTTTTTTATAACATAATGAGAATAACAAAAATATTCTTACAGTATTTTGTGCTAAGATTAAATTATTCCTTTCACAATACTGTAAAATGAATATATGCAAAAGAATTTTTTTTATATATATTAAAAAAATTTAATATAAAATTTTCCTAAAGCTTCAAAATTACAATAGGTTAATTCTGAAGTTTTTTAATTATTTTTATGAAATTTTAATACAACTGTACTTTTTGTGAATTTTTTAAGAAAAGAAAACTTTGCATGTATTCTTTGATTTCTTCTTCAAGCGCATTTTTATTTATATCTAAATTCCTTACATTTTCTTTAAAAGAAAAATTATTTTATATTTTAATTCATATATATATATATATATATATATATATTTTATTATAAATTTATATGTTTTTTTTTTTTTTTATAACGAAATGTTAAAAAATTTTAATATAAATATTATGTAAAATTCTTTTTGATAACATAATTGTGTAAAAATAGTTCAAAATGGTTCTAGCGCATATAATATTTGTAACTTACCTAAAACATTAGTTGTAAAAATTATACAAATAAAAAAAAAATTTTTTTTCATTTTGAAAAAAAAATTTTAAATAAAAAGAGAAAAATAAAAATAGTACTACAATATTGCATAACAACAAAGGAATAATAAAATAATATTTTCTATTATAACAATATAAAAAAATAAAATAAAGACAAAAAAAAACCAAAAGAAGAAATTATAATTTCTAGACTATTACATGACATACAAATATTATACAAGAAATAATATAAAAAAAAAAGGTGTATTTACACAAAAAAAAAAAAAATACTATTTACTACTACAAATTTCTTCTTTTTATTCTAAATATTTATTTCCCCCTTTTAGTTAAAATTAAAAAATAATATTTTATATTTTTTCTTAAATATAATTAAATTTTAAACTTATACAATCTATATAGGAAATAAAAATCCATTTAATAACAATAAATAATAATCTCATATATATAATTTTAAGAAAATTTTACTGAATCTTTATATCATTTTTTTAATAAATAAGAATATATTTTTTTTTGATAATATAAAAATAGAACTTTTTTTAAATATTTAAAAAAGCTAATATTTTTAATACAAATGAATTCAATTCTTTAAATTAATTTATTTTAAAAAAACATATGCTACAAAAAAAAAAATTATGATTAAAGTATCTTTAAATATCCACTATTTTTTGTAATAGACATTTTTAATTTTGAAAAGTTACATTTCACTGAAAAAAAAAAAATAATCCGTATGTATTATTTTAATTTATTTACTGAAAAGCAATATCTATACGTTTTTAAATATTAATATTTATAGAAAAAAAAAATATTAGATTTATATACGAGTATAATTGAAATACTAATTTATGATTTCAAGAAAAGATGTTTAAAAAATACTAAAATAAAGAATTAAAGTATATGAGCAAACATATTTATAATTTTAATGAATTTCTGAAAAAAATTTAATAGCTTGTAAAATAAATTAATAATAAAAGAGAAAGAATCATATTTTAAGGTGGATTAACATTATTATTTTTTTAATTTTATATAAATATAAAAAAGAATATAAAGTATATGTTAATTAATTTTCACTGTTTTATTTTCTTATATCTATTTTTATTTCTATTCAATTTTTTTTTTGTTGTTCTTTTTTAAAGGTATCTCTATTTGATATTAAAAATATAGTTAAGTATAAAAAGAGATATTCTAAAAAATTGAAAAGCAACTTTTAAAAAATAATTTTCCTCTTTTCATATTTGTGTTGCCCTTATATATATAAAATATACTTATTTTGTAAAAATACTAGTTGTAAATCTTTTTATTAATTAAATATATATATCATACATTTTGTGTTATATTTAAGTAGATAAGAAAATAATTTAAAATATATATCATGTTAATTTTTCTATTGAAAAAAAAAGTTCAAAATTAAAAGAAATAAATCAATGTATGTAGAGAAACGAAAAAAAGAAAAAAAACAATTAACTTTTATTTTACTTTTATTTTTTTTTATTCATAGTTTTTTTTTATTTTACCTCATAAAAAGTATATGAAAAAAAATGTTTGCACATGAGATTTCAGTATTGTATTTTTCAAATTTAATAATACATTCAATGTACATACATTTATAAAAAGGAAAAAAAAGTTACAATTTTTTGAAATTAAAAAAAAAAAAAGAATTACTTAAAATTATTAAATTAAACATATCTAATACTTAATAAAGAAAAAGTAAAGCAGAAAAACAAAAAAAAAAAAAATGAAAGGAAAAATTAGAAAAAATTTAAGAATGAATTTGGTAATGAATGAAAATATAAAAAGGAGCATGTAATAAAAAAAAAAGTTAAAAAAAAAATATATATTCATATGATTGCATATATACATATACGATATATAACATATAAAAAAAAAATATCTAAAAATAAAAAAAAAAAAAAACATCAATAAAGTGATAAAAATACAATTTAAAAAATTACATTTATTTTATATAGTTATTTGTTAAAAAAAAAAAAAAAAGAGAAAAAAAGAAAAAAAAAAGAATAAGAGAAGAAAAAGTAAGGATGAACTAAAAATTAAATATAAACATATATTTAAAATATATTTTTTTTTTAAAATACAAATACACATATATCTATTTATTTAATGTAAAAAATACATAATATATTTATCACATTTAAATAGCATTTACATAAGCATTTGAAAAAAAAAAATAATTATTAAAAAGAAGATTTATTTATAAACGAACAAAAATTTAAGATTAAAAATTTATTTAATAATACATTTTAAAAAGGAATAATTTTTAAATACATATATATAAACACTTACAAGTATATATATATATATATTATATAGAAAAAATAATTATTTAAAAAAAGTATATATATATATATATATACATATATATATATATTGTTAATGTTAAAAATGGAAAATGACAAAAAATATAACCAGAAACAAAATAACAATGATGAAAATGAATTCCCGAATTCAAAAGTTTTGCTTATATCAGTAAAAAGGACAAGAAGGTTTTTAGAAAGAACAGCGAGAGAACTGTTAGCTGGTGGGACAAGATATATCATTTTAAGTGGATTAGGAGATGCTTTACCTTTGTGTGTGCAGTTACAATCTTCTTTACAATCAAAAAATGCTGCTGTTGTAGTAAAAATTGAAACGTCGTATAGCTACTTTAATTCTAATTATTCTTATACACCAGGTTTAAAAATATATATGGAGAAGCATCCTGATTTCAAAGGATCAAGAATATCACCAGGTTATGTAAGTTTTCATGACAAAACAGATACTTTCACTCCTATTTATGACGAAAATCCAACTGAATATATTTGTTCATTAAATGCTGGTGATAATAATTTGTATGTTGGCGGAGATGGTATTAATGGAGCCTTTTCCGAACTTTTATCTTCTCATAATCAATCTGTTGATAAATATGAATCCTTATTCAAAGTAATAAAAAGAAAATTATATTCATATGCATGCATATATATATATATATATATATATATATATATATATATATATATATATATATATATATATATATATATATATATATATATATGAGTTATAAATATTTTATATTCAAATACCTTATGTTCCTAATAATATTTTATTATTTATATATTTAAATATGCATGTACATGAGTATCTTTTTTTTTTTTTCTTGAAGGAATTGTTAAATAAAGCAGTAAAAGAAAATGGAGAAAAGACAGATGAAGAAGTGAAATCTGTTTTATATGAAAATGTAGACAAAAAATATCCTGATGTAAAATTAGCATTATGTAGAATTCGAAATTGTTTAAAGAAGGGAAATGATTACACAACTGGATCAGTTTTTATTGTGACTTTTAAAAAAAATTTCCCTTATAAAAAAGAGAAAAATATGGGAATGGTTTATGTAGTTGGACCCAAAGGAAAAAATTGCAATTCAGTAGAAGAATTTTTAGATGCAGTTCAAGAAACAGCAGAGAATTTAATGACAGCATTATGTGATTATAATGGATTAGTAAAAAGAGAAGAGATAAAGCATGTGAGAATGAATACATGTAGAATATGCTTATTTTCAGGAAGTATATATAAACATCCTAATGCATCTAAACTAGATATAGCAAAATCCATTTTAAATGGATTAGCTATTGGATACAGACATGGCCCATCTCCTAGATTAAATTTTGCATACGATGAAAATGTTTTTAAAGATGCGTGGGTAGAAACAACGGGTTTACAAGTTTTTAATCACAATGATTAAAAAAAGAAATTATTTTTATTTTTTATTCCTGAACATTATTTAGTAAAGGTATTGTTTCTGTTCTATGCACTTTTATGTTACTAATTTTTACATGTTTGTAAACAAAAAAAAAAGAAAAAATAGAAAAGGAAAAATAGGCATTGAAATTTAAGTGATAGAATGAAAAGAAGTTAACTAATAATAAAATATAAGTATATATATATATATATATATATATGTTCATTATTAAAAAAGGCTTAATACTATATTACAATACACCTTATGAAGTAGAGTAATTATAGTTCCATTTTATAAAAAAAAAAAAATTATCATCATACATTGCATTTTTTTTTTATATTTTCATCATCTTTTTATCCTTTTTATTTCTTTCATTTACTTTTTTTTTTTCACCTTTTAATTTTCACTTATTTTTTTTTCTTTTTTTTTTTTCTCTTTCACCTGCTTTTTTCCTTTTCTTTTTTTTATTTAACATATATACAGATATAACAATGCTTAAATTACATATTTTTAATTTCTTTTTATAAATAATTCTTTAATCATATGTATAGAAATTTTCTTGTTTCTCATGTTTTAATTTACATTGGATATATCTATTTATTTAATACCATATATCTTCAATATTTTTAATAAAAAATAAAAAAACAAAGATTATATAAAATGAAATATCAATATTTCAAAGAATTACGCAGAAAAAAGTATTAAGAAATAGAAGATTATAAAAAAAAATAATTATTTCTAAAAATATTGTTTTTTTTTTTGTTCAATTTTTATGTTAAGAAAATTGTGATATAAAAAAAGCAATTCATAATTTTGATTTTCTTTTAGCATATATATATTTTTTTTCTATTGATTAGTTAATATTTAAATGAAGATCATAAAAAAAAATTAAAAGGTATTTTTTTTTATATAATATATTTTACTATTTTTATTATTCTTATTTTATTATATAAAAAAATTATATTAAATCACATATAAACAGGAGAGTGTTTAATATATATAGAACATATATAAAAATATTGTAAAGTCTTCTATTTTGATAACATTAAATAAAAGAAAATATGAATAATAAATGTTTTTATATTATGAAGTATATTATGAAATTAATCAAATTATGTTTAATTCCAACATGTAAAAATTATAACTTGTTTCTTATTTTACTTTTTTTTCTTCTTTTGTTTTGATATCATTGTGTTTAATATTGTTGTCTTCTTTAAAAGCTAAATAAGCATATAATAAGGTTAAAAATAAAATATAAGCAGCCGTACAATAAAGACTATATAACAATGAATCATTTTTTGATATATTAAAGAAAATCTTGAAAAAGTAATTATATAATATTATTAAAATTACAGGAGATAATATAATTAATAACACAAAGATAAAAAACTTTTTTAAAACTTTGAAATTTTCTTTACAATATATAATGTCATTTAATCCAAAGTTTTCTACTTTTTTTTTTCTCTTATCTTTTATTTTTTTTTTATTTCCATCTGTTTCCTTTTCCAAGTTATTATCCTTCAACCCTAAATTACTTTCTTCTTTCATCATTCTTATTTATAAAATAAAAAGAAAAAAGAACATATATACATATACATATAAGTTATAAAAAAATTTTAATAGTTTATAAAAAATATTATTTATCCATTAAAAAAAAAAAAAGATGTAAAATATATGAAATAATGAGATATTCTTAATGTGACAGAAGTATTATTTTAATACATAAATTTCATTATTAATGAATTTTTAAACAAATATTAAATTAAAAAATTAAGTTATATATATATTTTAAATGAATAAATATATGTATGTTTAAAAAAAACTTAAAAACATAAAATCAATTTCACTTTTCTTCGAAGACAACAATTCTATTATTAATTACAACAAAAAAAAAAAAAAAAAAAAAAATATTCATAAATATTATTTAATTCATAAATTTTTTACTTTATTTTTTTCCTTTAAATCTTAATTAAAATTTAATTGTAATAATATGAAAAATGCAAATTTTAAACAATTCAAGTGTTCACTTTAAAATTTTGAAACGTATAAATAATTTTTCGTTTTTACTTTTTACATAGTTAAACTTTTTTATTTTGTTTCAACTTATTTTTTTTTTTTCAGTAGAAAAAACTATTAATAAAAGAATTATATATATGTAATTCAAAATGCTTTTTTTTTTTTTTTTTTTTGTATAGAAGTATCTTCATTTTATAGCATTTTTATTTAATTTATATTTTACTTATTGGTAATAAAGATGAAAAACATTACGGAAAATAAAGCTATTAATGATACATATTTTCCTTGTGCACTGATAAATTCTCAAGAAAAAATTTATATAAATAAAGTGGAATCATATATAAAGACAAATACATATAATTTGAAAGAATTTATATTTGATTACATTAAACGTGAAAAAAAAAAAATAGAAGTTAAGAATTTCGATTGATTATTCATCTATGTGAATATATTTTTATTTTCAATTTATTTTTCAGTTCTCATAATAAAATATTATAATTTTATGACACTTTAAAAAAATCATTTCATTTTATTTCATTTTTTTTAATTTATAGTATTTAAAATTATAATAAACAATCTTTTATTCTTATATATATTTTATAAATTTATTAACACTTTTTGATTTATATTTTTATAGAAAGTTTTAAATAAAAAAAATATTGATCGTTTGTTAAACAATTACAAAGTATTTTTTGAAAATTATAGGATTTTATTTGTTCTTTCTATTTTAAATACTTTAATAATTTTATTTCCATTCTTATTATTTTTACTTTTAGTTTTTGTGACATCTTTACCAGTAAGACTTTTTTATATAATAAAAAATCGATTATATAAAGAATAATAGTATATTTTTTTGTTAATTGTAAAGTATGAGAATAATAATTTTTTTCCTTTTAAAAAAAAAATATATATATATTTATTATTTTTCTTTTTAGGTATTTTTTTTATTTTTCTCTTTATTTTTTTTTTTTTTCCCCGTACTGTACCCATTAATAAAAGTAATACAAAAAAGAAAATCTAGACATAAATATTTTAAAATAAAATTTAACTTTATATTATTATTTTTCTAATAAATAAATAAAAAATAAATAGGATAAAGTATACATAATTTACAAGGAAGAAATAATATTTGGTGTATGTACAGTAATTGGAATATCATTTTTTTTTATATCAGTATTATTTATTTGTCTTATTCCATTTGTATATATTTTTTTATATCCTTTTATTGGAATTTTTATACCTCTTGTTTCAACTCTTATTTTACCTTTAATAGTTAGAATACTTTTTTAAAAATAAAAATACATACATTTCATAATTTTTTAATTTACTAATTTTGCCATTATTATTATAGATAATAATGATGAATAATAATGTTATTACTTTATTATTTATTTATTTAATTTTTTTTTTTTCTCTTAGGTATTCGTAAACATAGTCATATACCTCATTTATGTAATACTTTACATCGAGGTATAATATTTATATTAAAAAAGTATTACTTTTTTTATTATTTATATTTTTAAAATTTCTTTTTATATATGTATAAATTTATAGGTCTTTTCTAATGTTAAAAAATGATGCAAATTGATTTAAAATTATATGGCCTTTCCATATTTTCATTTTATATTTTTTGCTATATGGAATAAAAAAAAAAAAATAAAATAAATGAAAAAATTAATAATAATAAAATATATTATTATTTTTTAGGAAATTTATAAAAATTTCTTTAATATTATATTATCAATAAAATATTTTATACAATTTTATTTTGCTCTTTTCATAAATAGCTATATTAATATGTGTATATTTATGTAATATACCTTTTTTTTTTTTTAAACAATTTGTTCATCTGAAATTTTTAGTTTTTTACCCTATGACATTCGTGTTTTTTCATTAAAAAAAAAAAAAAAAAAAAAATCATGAATTAACAGAAAATAAATAAATATAAATTATACACTTGTATTAAACCAAGTTCCTTTTAAAATATTTTATTTGAAAGATTCATAAAAAAAAAAACATTTTATTAAAATAAAATATTTATTAAAATTACGATGTGTATATAAAACAACGGTTTAAGATTTTATCAAATTTATTAAAAAAAAAATTGTATCAGACTGTATATATATATATTCATTTATATATAATTATATAAAATTAATTAAATTATATATATATATATGTTTAATTTTTTTTAAAACAATTTTGTAAAATTTGTAATGTATTTGCATCTATCTTTAAAATTCTAAGGTATATATATTTTTTGTTGAATATATAGAAATAAAAATAAAGTTCTAAGAAGCTCAATTTTTTTTTTTTCTGAATTTCACATTATTATATAAAAGTATAATTATATTATTGTATATAGAAATATTGTTTTATAAAAAAAATATATTATAGAAAGTAACATAAAAAAAAAAAAAATAAAATAAAACAAAATTGTATCATAAAAATTATATTCATAATACTTTTTACATTATAACGTTTTTGTAATTTAAAAATACTTAAAGATTTCTTGAAAATAAGAAATTTTCTTAAATGCTGTTCCTTATTTCAAATTTTTTTTTTTTTTTATAATCTTTGAGAACTTTATATTAAAATTTTTTAAATAAAAAATTAAAAAATTTCTTTTAAAATAATAAAACAGTAAAAACTTATTTTGCAAAAGTTTTTTTATTAATTCAAAATGAGTGTAAACAGGGACTTATCAAAAGTTAGTAGCGATATTGAAATGAAAGAAGTATATATGGATGATCATAGAAAAGAGCTAAAAGCTACTAATAAAAAAAAGCATTATTTGAATATATTAACCTTCATATTAATTGGTCTGAGTTCATTAAATGTATGGAACACAGCCTTGGGATTAAATATTAATTTAAAATATAATGCTTTTCAAATGACAGGTTTAGTATGTTCTTCTATAGTAGCACTGTTCATTGATATACCCAAAAAGTTCTTGCCATATTTTTTAGGAGCATTAGCTATATTATCAGCTGGTTTTCAAATATCACACCAATTTTTAAGTGAATCCCAATTTAGTATATATTGTTTGATTACTTTTATAATCATAGGAATAATGGCAGGGTTAGCACAAACGATTGCTTTTAACATTGGATCAACTATGAAAGAAAACATGGGTGGGTACATGTCGGCAGGAATAGGTATATCAGGAGTCTTTATTTTTGTGATAAATTTACTGCTTGATCAGTTTGTATCAACAGAAAAAAAATATGGAATAAATAGAGAAAAGTTATTATATTTATATTTTATTTGTGAAATATGTTTAATCCTTGCAATTATACTTTGTGTTTTTAATTTAGAATTAACAAAAATAAAAGTAAAAAAAGATGATGACAGTATCTCTGAAAGAAGTTTATCATATATGGAATTATTCAAAGATAGCTATAAAGCTATTATAACTATTTTCTTTGTAAATTGGCTAACTTTACAATTATTTCCGGGAGTTGGTCATAAAAAATGGCAAGAAAGCCATGACATTTCTGATAATAATGTTACTATTATAGTTGGAATGTTTCAAGTATTTGATTTTATTAGTAGATATCCACCTAACCTATCTCACATGAAATATATGAAATTTTTTACTTTTTCATTAAATAAATTATTAATAGCTAATATTCTTCGTGTTATATTTGTACCTTGGTTTATTTTAAATGCTGCAGTTGATAACTCTTTTTTTTCTAACACTGCTCAACAATGTTTGTGTATGGCCCTTTTTGCTTTTACAAATGGTTGGTTTAACACCGTTCCATTTTTAGTTTTTGTTCAAGAATTAAAAAAAGCCAAAAAACCAAAAGATATTGAAACAATTTCTACTTTTATGGTTATAGCTATGTTTGTTGGCTTATTTTCAGGTATATGGACTACTTATATTTATGACTTGTTCCCAATTGTAAATTGAACATAATTAAATATTACATATGTTCAAGGTAATAAACAAAAGAAAAAAAAAAGTAAAATAAGTAAAATAAATAAATAAAATAAAATGAAAATATATTTTTTTTATTTTTTTATTTCATTTTTTATTTAAATATATATATGAGCATATGACTTATTATTACTATAGTTTTAATAGACTTAAATATATTTAAAAAAAAAAAGAGTAATAACATATATTTAAATAAATACTTAAATTGAATACGTGCAATATTCCTTAAAAGTTTTATATATACGTATAAAATTTTTTTTTTTTTTAATAACATAATTGCTTAAATTTTCTTATTTCTTTATCTTTAATTCTTTAAAAAAAATTTACATAGTTTATAGAATTATTTTTATCTTAAACTTAATTTCTACTACATTAATTTTTTTTGGTAGTATTTTTTATCTATAGAATATTATATAGAAGAATGATGCATGTTACTCTTTAAATACAAAGTTATTCTAACATAATTTACTTTTTGGTATAATTAATAACCTTTAATTTTTTAAGATTTTCACTTAAAAATCTAATAATTTCATATTATCACATTCTCATAATATATATGAGAATGAATTTTTTTTACATTAATGTGTACTATTTTTCTTTTTAATTTCAACTTATCCATTTCCATGCTATACCCAATAAATACACAAAATATAGCAAAAACAGAACATTATATGTTAATACTTTCTAATGAATTCGTAAGTACAAAATTTTAATTTATTAAATAGAATTTTATAATTTCAAAATAATATTTCCTGTATTTCAATATTTTACTTTAAATTCAAAGGAAGAAAAATAAAATAAAGATCTATATATATATATATATATATATATATATAATTTTAATACTCAAAGTATATATCTATATAAATTTAAGTGGAATTTAGATTTTAAATATATAAAAAAGCGATAAAATTATTTAAACTTGCAACAATAATTAAATATGAGAATTATAGTTATTGCTTAAACACATAATACAAACGTTTAAATGCATTATTTTTTAGTTTCATTATTTAAAAATACTTGCATTTTTGTTTTTAATAAAAATTTGAAATTTAAAAAGAAAAAAATAGAAAAATATATTTAGGAAATATATAATACAATTAAAACAAATAGTAAATGATAGCGGTTACATAACATTCCAGATAGTATAATGTTAAAATACTTCATAAGGATGTAACTTAAATATTTGAAAAAGAAAAAATAACTTTTTTCAACATATTAATAAAAGAAACAATTTTAAAAAAAATTCAAAAAAAGTTTTAAAAAAAAAGTGAAAAATATTTTTAAAATTTTTTTAAAATTTAAAGACAATATATCATTAATTCTGAATTCATATTATTTAAAAAATACAAAATTTTTTTTTTTTGGGATAAAATTCCATATTAGAGAATTAAAAATAGCCGATTTATTTATATGAAAATATTTTTACAAAGAATCAATAAATAATTTCTGCATTCTTTAAATAATAGTGTATACTTTTATCTAATAATTCTATTCTGTTATATATTTCTTGATATATGTATTTCATTATATCAATATAATTTCTTATAATTTCATTTTTCTCCTTTGTGCCAGAGGCAACTAATGACATATCCTTTTCCATTTTAGCTCTTAAGGAGGGTTCTGTTAAATCTACTCCTATATCTTTAAATTTTTTATAAGACAAAATTAATGCAATACCTAAATTAGTTGGTATAAAAAGAGATTTCGAATTTTTAGTTACATAATTTCTCTTCTGAATATTTTCTATATGTTCATGCATTGTTGCATCTGTTCCTATTTTGAATTTGTCCATTAATGATAATAAATTTGATTCTGATAACAAATTCGGTGGCTGAGTTATACCTTCTTCTATTAACAAACTATATGGAAAAAATTCATCATTAACATGAAATGTAGGTATAATTTTGTCATTCCATTTCTCATATATATAAATTTCTAGATAATTTTTCTTTATTATTTTTAGTCCTTTGCAAAAAAATTGCTCTTCTCCAATTCTTGCAATAACCTTACTATTAAATCCGATCGCATTATCACTGCAAACAGCTAAAAAATACCTACAAATAAATTCATATAGTATCCATTCTTTCTCATCTATTTTATCTGATCTATTCATATTCTTAACCGGGTGTATAGGAGGATGTGCTTTATCATTTAATTTTCCTTTTCTAGGTTCTTTAAAATTATTATCTTGAGTTAATTTACTAGCATACCATCCAAAAAGGTTGTTTTTACTTAATTCATTAACTATTTTTAGTAAATCCATATTGTCATTAAAATAATTTGTTTCTGTTCTTGGATAACTAATATATCCCTTATTGTATAATTTTTCTGCTATATTCATGCATTCTTTTGAAGAAATATGAAAAAATTTTGAAACTAGTTTAGTCATTTGTAAAGTATTTAGAGGAAAAGGGCGATGCTTTTTTGTTTCTTTTTCATAAATATTGGTGATTCTACATAAAGGATTTTTTAATAGCTTTTCATATATAAGAACAACATATAAATGATCAAATAATTTTATTCTAGACCATGTAAAATCTATAATATTAGAATTATTCATATTTTTTTCTTTTTTTTTACTTTTTTTTTTTTTATGTGTGATATTGTTATTATCATCTTCATCATATAAATATTGCATTTTAATATACCAAAAATATTCATTTTTAAAATTTTTTATATCTAAATACCTATTAACTACAAAACCTAAAGTAGGAAATTGACATGGCCCATAACTAATAATATTTGTTTCATTTCTTACTAATTCTATATATCTAATAGTCATAAATCTCGTAAAGATCGAACCCATTCTTAAGTCTATTTCTCTTCTTACATCTACACTATAAGCTAAATTTCTATTTGGTTCTTTTAAATTATTTATAGCATAAATAATATCTTTTTCAGTAACAGCAGAAAATTGTGCTCTTTTTATTTTTAACTTTTTATTAGTTTTATAACAAGTGTTTATAACTTCAAAACAAATATGTTCTCCTTCTCTATCACAATCTAACCATAACACTAACATATGGCAATCCTTCGAATATTTTTTCAAATTATTTTCAATAGCTTTCTTGTCATTTTCAACATATGTTATTATTTTTGCATCGAATAATTCCTGAGGATCAGTATTACTCCAGTTTTTGTATTTATCTTCAAACTTCTGTTCTGTTAAATGGCCAGTAACCGATGTTACGTTCATAAACCAAATGTCATTCTTTATTTTATATTCAAATGTAAAAACTGGATTATATTTACTATAACTTTTTTTTTTATGTTGATTTCCTTTACTTAATATTTCTGCTATGGACGAAGCAACAGAAGGTTTCTCAGCTACATTTAAAACTTTCATACGAGCCATAACAAAAAAATTTATTTTTTTTTTTTTTTTAAATAATTTTATTTACAACCATAATACTAAAAAAAAATTAATACAATAAAAAGAAAAATTTAAATATATATATTACTAAAAATTTTAAAAATATAGAGTTATTTTATACACATTAGCTAAAAATAAAAAAAGGAAAAATAAATAATGTATAAAATACATAAATATATAATTTAAAGGAAAATAAATGTTATAATCATATTCTTCAGTTTAAAAATAAAATATTCTTTAATAATTATTTTTAGTACTTTATTTAAAAAAAAAATAACAAATATTTTATGTATTTACACAATAAATTTAAAGGAAAAAGAACCTTCAAAATAATTTATATTTTTATATTAGTAATTTCTTAAGGATACAATATATTAATTTAAAATTGTTAACAAATTTTATTAACTTGATCAAATATAAGTTATAAATTAATATAGATGATTTTGTTTAGTCATCTATTTAATATATAAATAATTATATTAAAAAAAAAAAAAAAGTATAAAATTTAGAAAAAAATTGGAGATTACTTATAATTTTTTCTTTTTAAATATCAATCGTTTCAAAAAAAAAAAGATTCATATTAAAATTTTTTTTATATAAATTCATTTCAAAAAATATGAATGAATAATTTAGAGGATGTGTGAAATTAAATTAAAAAATTTTGATATGAAGAATTTGCTAAAAATATTTATATATAATTTTATGTACTACCTTTATAGTAGTTTCTATTAAAATATTTGATATTCATTTATTAAATATGTTGGCGAAAATTCGTGATGGTTACTTTTAAAATTAAACATATTTTGATGGATAGAAAATTATTTCATCATTTGAAATTTCAAAAGTTATTCTTAAATATAGTCTACATTAAGTTTATTCAGTATATTAAATTTATAAATGGAATTTAACCTAAATTTTTTAAACATATATAAAAGATATTTTGTTCTTTATACAAAATTAAAAGGAAAAAAACTTAAAAGACAAGTAAAATTATAATAAAACTTTTAAAAGGGTAATATTAGTTTACATTTATTAAAATAAAAAAAAAAGTATTTATATTTTTTCAATTTTAGAATCAAACAATTGTTATTAAGAAAAACATTCATGATTTTTTTATTATCTTAAATACACTATTTTAAGTTGATATAAAGTATAAATGTGCAAAATTATTTTTTTTTTTTATAATATAAAAAAAATTATTAAAATCAAAAAAGAATATGAAGCTATTTATTCATATATCAAATATAATTTTTTGTTTTCCTACTGATTAAAAGATCCTAGAAAAAAAAAAAAATTGAAATATGTAAAAGCATCTATTACTTGCATTCTTCTTAAAAATAATTTATTTTATTCTATATTATCTTTTTTTTTTAGTAATATATGTTATGTTTTTTTTCTTTTAAAAATATATATATATATATATATATATGAATAAATTTATCTTCATTAAAAGTTATTTAAATAATCTAATAAGTGCATAAATTCTAATAATTTACAATTTTTTTTATATATTAAAATATATGAAATTAACATAAATAAATAAAAACATATATATATGTGAAGTTGTTCTAAAAATAATATATAGAAGACTTGCAATCTTTTTTTTTTTTATTTTAAATAAATTTAGAAATATATATGTATTATTTTTGTCTATATTTTTTTAATTTTATATAGGATAGAAAAAAAAAAAAGATACTTATTTATAGATACACATTCTACCAAACTTTAAAGTTACGATAAAAATAAAAAATAAAGTTTTTTTAACGAAAAAATATTTTTTTAAGATATTTATATTAACTTTTCTATTTTAAAAAAACAAAATTGCTTATTATAAAAATATAAATTATTTATTTTACTTGATTTATTTTATTGCTAAAAGTAATGAATATACAAAATAAGCCTCAAATAATTGAGCATATAAATTATTCTGTTGATAATACTATTTATGAAGTGAAATGGATAGATGATAAATCTAAAATATTAGCTGTTGGTGAACTATTAGATAAAAAAGGTTATATAAACATTTATAATTTAAATAAAGGAAAATTCACGTGTGATTCTAGCAACAAAACAAATAAAGGAATAAAAACAATTACTCCTTTTTATTCTTATACTGGGAATTATACCATTGCCTGTGGTTAATTTTAAAAATATATTTGTTTTCTATTTCTTTATTTCTTTGTCTCTTTTTTTTTTTTTTTTTCCTTTTTTTTAAATCAAAAAATATTATTTTAAATTGTCTTAATAAAATTTTAGGTTCTTTTGATGGGAGTATACTTCTTTATGATATTAATAATATGTCTAAAGAATATTATAAAATAAAAAAACATAATAAGTTAATAAATAAAATAGATTGCAAAAGCTATAAAAATAATAATATTATTGTAACTGCAAGTAGAGATGGTTCAGTGAAAATTTTTGACATAAGAACATATCAAGATGTAAAAAAAAAAAAAAAAACAAACAAACATAAAATGAAGTCAATTATACTATATTTTTTATATATAATTTTTTTTGTAATATTTTTATTTTTGTAATCTTACTATATATTTTTAATTTAACAATTTTTTTTTTTTTAATTTTACACTAAGGTGGTAAGTTTAGAACCTCCAAAAAATTCAGCGTATATTCCTGATTGTTGGTGTGTTGCAACAGGTTTTAAAATATATATATATGTATATATATTCCTTTTAGTTTTTTTTTTATATTAAAATAATTTTCTTTCTTTCTATTTTATTTTACTTTTTCTATTCTAGGAAATAACTATATAGAAGAAAACTCATATTGTGGAATAGAAGAAGAAAATATGAATATTTGTGCTGGATATGACAATGGTGATATTAAATTTTTTGATTTAAAAATGATGGCTCTTGAACATGAGGTATTTATTAAAAAAAGAAATAAGAAATTTATGTATATATATAAACTATATTTAATATATAATTGATATTTTTAAGTTGAAATTTGCGCAATTTTTTTTTCAAGTATTATAATTATTGTATAATTTTATTTAGTTATAAAATTTATTTTGTAAAAATATAATTATTATAATTTTACCTTTTTAAGGTTAATGTTAACAATGGTGTTTGTTCTATTAGTTATGATAGAAAAGAAGCAAAGAAAAACAAGATGATTTGTTCAACTTTAGAAGGAAATATTTACCTTTTTAATTTAGATGTATATAGTGAAGATACTGGATATTCTTACAGAAAAGATAAAATAATTTCAGGTTCTAATATTTTAACAGAATGAAAATAAATGATTAATCATTTAAAAAAAATATCATACTAATAAAAAAGAGTTTATATTATTGGGAAAATAGTTTATGTTATTTAAAAAAAAATATTAAAAAAAAAAGTATTCATAAAAAATAATAATAATTAAAAAAATGTATTAATAAAACAAATATAAAAAATAAATAATTTTAAAAATTTTAATTTCATTTTAACAGGAACTTGCTGGGGTACTCCATTTTTACCTCAAAATCGTGACATTTTTGCTTCACTAGGGGGTGATGGAAATGTTAAAAAAAAAAGATAAACAAAATATATAATAATAATATAGTAGATATGATAATATATTAAAATAATAATTATTATGTAATTAAAAATAATAAAACTTTTAAGCTATTTTGAAAATATCTTTGGGGATTATTTTAAATATATATATTTAAATTTTTCTTTTAAAAAAATGTGTAAATTTACAAAATTTAATAAATAATTTTATAAAGTTTTTCAAAGATGAAAAAAAAAAATTTCTAAAAATAATAATACTACATTTTAGAATTATTATTTCTAATTATTTTTTTAGTTAATTTTGTATAAATATATATACCCAGAGAAAAATCATGTTTTTGATGAAGCAAAAGGATGTAAAAGAGGAATTGTTGGAGAATTAAATAAATTAAATGATTTAAATATATCTACACAACCAATAATTTCATTTGATTGGAATAAACAAAAATTAGGTCTTTGTGCTTTAGCTTCATTAGATCAAACAATTAAAGTTTATATAATTACCAAGCTAAATTTATATTAACATATTTTAGATAAAAATTTTAAATAATACAGTTAAAAGTTTTCCATAAATAATTGTACGCATATTGATAACAAATATTTTTTTTTTTCTTTTTCAAAATGTCTATATAACTATATATATCACAATGAAAAAAAATTTATATAACTAAAATATACTACATTTTTGAAAAATATTCAGTTATTTTTTTTTGATTAAATTTATCGTCATTCAAACTAAGAATATGAAAGCGTAAATTCAAGAGATTTTCGTGAAGTGTTTCAGGTTTTACTGAATCATTTAAATTGTTGTAATTGATAAAATTCAAAATCACATCAATGCTATTAATCAATAAATTTTTATTAAACTGTATATTGTTATTATTATTTGTGTTTAAAAAATTAGTGGCAGTTTTATTTTGTATATATATATTACATGAATTTTCATTTAAATAAAGATTACTGTAATTATTTATTTGATTATTATTATTATTAAATGGGTTTAAATAATTGGAAAATTTTCTATTATGTTCATAATCTGATGTGTCTTCATATATTTTCCTTTTTTTGTTATCATTACCATCACCATTTTCAAACATCATTGAATTCTTATTCATTTAGAATTTTTTTCTTTTCTTTTTTTTTTAGAATTTAACCTCTAGTAATTTTAAAAAATATTCCACTTAAATATGAATTACAAAAAAAAATTATGTTTATTTGTACATGTAAAATATTACCTTGATTATCATGCAAAATTTATTTACATTTCTATATAAATTTTTATGATATCTTAATATTTATTTTAATAATTTTTTTTTTTTATTATTACTATTTAAAAATTGAAATTTTTATTTAAATATAATAATTAAAATAAATTATTCATTTTTAAAAAAGGTTTATTTTACATTGCATTTACTTCTATAATAGCTTTTTGTTATTCCTATAAAAATTTCCTTAAGTATATTCTTCTATTTTTTGATAAAACTCTTATTTTATTTTACTTTATTATTTTTTTTTTTTAAAGTTATAACTTCAACAATAAATCGTATTTAATTAAATAAAAGGATTTTTGATTAATATTAGTTAATTTCAATAATTTTTTTTTTTTTTTCTTTGTTATATAAAAAAAAATAAAAAAATAAAATATATTCATCGAATAAAAATTAAAGAGATATAAATTATTTGATTTTTTTTTTTTTAGAAAATAGACAAAATGAAATTAATTTAAAAATTTAATATTTATAAAAAATATTAATTTTCCTTTTTTTTTCCCCTAATTTTTTAATTAATTAAAAAAAAAAGTTTCTTTTAAAATTTAAAAAGAAAAAACTTATAGATAACAAAAAAAATGCCAATTAGAATAAATGATGACTTGATTAAATAAAAAACAAAGGGATAATTAATTAATAAAAATAAAGTTTAACTAAAAAGTGGCATTTTTTTTTAGAACAAGATAATGTAAACTTATTAATCGTGCTCTTACTTTAATAAAACATAGGTTTACATTATATTATGTATATTTGTTTTTTTAAAAATAACTGTGTATTATTATGATTTCTTTGCCATTTTTAATAACTAATTTACTTCTATTTTTTTTTTTTTTTTGTAATATTTTCATTTTGTTTCCTTTTTCAGTTAAATAAACTTTTAAATTATTATATAAATTAAGAAATTTCTTAAATACTCTAAAATATTTTTTTCTTTTTTAATCATAAAAAGTAATAGCATATTAAAATATTTCTTATCTACAAAAATGGACATAAAAATTCATAGCATTCTATTTTTTTAAAAATTAATGAAACATATAATGTCTTATAAATACTAAAAAAAGTTATATATATATATATATATATATATATATATATTATATAAATTTTTTTTTATATTTTACAACACATATCATCCATGAAATATATATTATTTTTTAATAGCACCTAAGGAATTAATATATGCATTTCCTTTTTTTTTGTTAAAATGCGATGGAAACATATAATAGTTAAGAAAAATAAACAATAAAAAAAAAGAAATTTTTTTTATTTCTGAAAGTATTTCATATATTAGATATGTTTTTTAAGGAATACAACATAAAAATAAGTATTATAATAAATATTTTTATTTATTTAAAAAATCAAGATGCTTCAAATAAAATAATAATGGCTCTATAAGATACATGATTAAAATTTAAAGTGTAATATAAAAATACATATATATATATAGGTTATTTTAATTTAATGATATAAAAAATTCATAAAAATAGGACAAGAAAAAAAAAATATAGGAGTGTTAGTTCCATATATTTCTATAAAAAAAATTGTACTTTCACTTAAATGCATTATATTCCTTTAATATATTTATTATTTTTTATCTTTTTTTTTTCAAGTTGCCATTTTGTAGCATATTACAACTACAGTTTAAAAAAAAAATTTTTTTTTTAGCGCGTTGTTCTCAAAAAAAAAAGGTCCTTATGTATGCAACTGTCCTTAAAAAAAAAAAAAAAAAAAAATCCTTATTTATTATTAAATTTAAATTATAAAAAAGAATTTATAATTTTTTATTTTCTTATATATAGATATTATGCTAAAAAAATAAAAAGGTTCATGGTAAAAACGATCGTATGGCATATCAAAAAAATAAAAATTATTTTTTAAAAAAAGACAGGAAAAAATTTAAAAATAAAAAAAAATATATTAAAAAAGTTGCAAATATATTGAAGTATAATACATATAAAAGTAAAAATTTTATATATATAATTAAGAAAGCTCCAAAATACCTTACTATAAATGTAGTTAATAGAAAATATAATAGAGAATTAAAATAAAAATATATAATAAAGTACTTATATTTTTATACTTAAATTTATTTTTCTATAGTTCATTCTTTATAATGAAGTTTTTATTACCAATTGTTTTATTTTTCCTTTATTTTATAAAGAATAATGTTGAAATGAAAGAAAATATTAATTCATATCTGTGTGATTTTTATTTTAATCCTTCAACTTCTGTTAAACCAGTTCTAGGAGGGAAACATGATGAACCTGAAGAAGTTGCATGTTTAGTAAATAATCCTATTTTAGGAGAAATAATTTTTTTAGTGTGCCCTAAAAGAAAAGACGACTATTCAGATATAGAATTAGTTCCTTCTAGTTGTTTTTCTTCTCATCTTTATTCTCCATATACATCAGGAAAAAATGAAAAAAATATTGAAAAACTGGATATAGATGATACATATACTCATGTTTTTTCTTATGATGATTATGAAATTAGAACTTTTAGATTGCCAAATCATTATAAATATGATAAAATTATTTATTGTAGATGTGATAACAGAAAAACAGAAAAAGAACACGACGATAAACAGAAATACCAAGGGAAAACAGGACTAGTTAAAATTATTCTTAATAGTGGGATAAAAAAACCAAAAGTGATTGACCTTACGTCTGATAAACCTAAAAATGATGATATTACGATAGATAAAAATAATATTACCTTAAATGTAGTAGAAAGTGAAATAATTGAACTTAAAATTAATGATGAGGCTCGTATAATTGATAGTAATGATTGTGCTAGCATAATAAATACAAGATATAATGTACTATCATCTCCATTTGCTCTAAGAACTCCCACAGTTTTTCTTAGAGAAATTAATTGCGAAATCACGATTGAAAAGAAAGTAGGAAGTATTCATAAAATTACTATTAAAGGTAATAAAACGAAAAATATAGAAGGTTGTGATTTTACCAAACCTAAAGGAGAAGGTATATTTAAGCATGGATTTGTTTTAAGTAATATATCTGAGGAAGAAAAAATATGTACAGTTTATATTGGATCAAGCAAAAAAAATATTGTTGCAGGCCTCAAATGCCCTTACAAATTAACTCCCACTTTTTGCTTTAGTCATGTTCTTTATGAAAAAAAAATTAATAATGATAAAGTATTTAAAACGTTTTTATTACGAGATATTTTAGAAACCAATGATATTGAGTACTACACTAATGGTAAAGGATCCTTAATGGTAGGACTACCAACAAAATCTTATAAATATGCAACAGTTAGATGCATTTGTGAAAATAAAGGTAAAAGGGGAATAATGGAATTAAAAATTGCATCTAGTTATATTAGTTTCATTAATTTTATTTTGCTATTAATTACTTTTATTCTTTTATATTTATTTTAAGATTAATTTATTTTTACACAGAATAAAATATTATAATTATTTAAATATATCTCTATTTTTTATTTAATTAAAAACTTGCATTCTTTTTTTATCTAAATACATTTATATAAATATATACATTTTTGAAAGTTTTTATAGTTAAAAACAAAATTTTTTCTTGAAGAGTAATATTTTTTATATATGAAAGCTCTTTATTTAATGATAGTTATCATGCGCATATATACATTTTTTTTTTTTTTCTTATCTTTCCCAATATATAAAATTATTTTTTGGATTTTTTTTTTATCCTTAAGGTTTTTATATCTAAAAATACTTTTATTTATTACATTTATGTATATGAAATTATTTAATTTGTTCTAGGATATATCTAAAAATATTTTTTTTATAGTCCAGATACTATAAAATGATTTTTTTTTTTATTTTCCTCTACCTTAGAATTAATAAATGCAACAATTTTAAATTAAAAAAACATATACAATAAAAAAGGGGACTCTAAATATTTTATTATACCAGTAATTCTTGTTTTATTTAAATATTTATATAACATTTAAATAAGATAAAATTACAACATTATTTATATAATTGTTGTAATATAAAAAGGAAGAGATAATAAAAAAAAAAAAAATAATATAGATAGGTATTCAGATAAAATGTAAAAAAATTAACAAAAAGAAGGTTCTTTATTAATATAAAATATAAGAAGTAAATACTTATTAAATTGTTATCATAAAAATATGAATATATAACAAAAAATATATTGGGCTTTACAAAAAGATTAAGTGCTATTATAATGCTAATCTTCAAAATATTAATAAAATCAAACATGTTAAAAAATAATCAACAAAAATTGTTTTTTAATTAATAAATAATAAAGAAATTTTTTTTTTTTTAAATAAATGAAGCTATAAAATGAGAAATAAAATCACTTATATCATCTACAGAATTTTCATTAAAGTATATAATTATTAAAAGCATGATTCATCTTTATATATTTGTATGATATGGCTTAAAATGTTTTTAAATACATTTCATTATATACTTCAATATAGAATTATTATTCTTATAAATATTACTATTTTATATTTTTTCAATAATTATGATCCAATATATAGTAAATATTTCCATTATATTTTTCAATTAAGAAAAGAAAAATTTTAATTATCATTTTATGATAATGTTATTGAATATTACATTGGTATATTAGATATTTATTGCATTCATTTTTATTTTAGTTCTATTTTTTCTTTTCTTAATCTAATTTGAAAAATTGAATTATTTCAATGTAAAAATAAAACTATATGTTATAATTCATAAATTATATCTTATTAGAATACTCTTTATTTAAAAAAAAAAAAAAATACAATCAATCCACAAGTATATGTAGAAAAATAATATGATTAACTTTTTATATATATCCTTTTTTTTTCTTTATGATATAGATTTGAAATTACAAAAATAATTAAAATGTGTCAATTAAAAGAAAATTAATATATATATATATATATATATATATATATATATATATATATATATATATATATATATATATGTAAATAAATCAAAAAAAAACTATTATAAAATTAGACGTATTTAAAAAAATGAAAAAAAAAAAAAAAAAAAAAAAATACGAGCATATGTATAATATGTAGAAGCATAAAAGAAAAATGTGTGTAATAAAAAAAAAATTAAAGACATTAAACTCGTTAATACTTCAAGTATATATTTATTTTACATACAATATATTATTCAAAGAATTAATGCAAATATGAATAAATTCTAAAATATAAAGAATTTATGAAAATATATTTTTTTTTTTTTTTTTTTGCGTGTATCTAACAATATATATATATATATATATATATGGAAATGTCTTTTTAATACTTTATGTACACACCTTTTTTATGTGCTATTTTATTTATTCAATTATTTTTATTTTAGCTTATAAAAATACCTAATTTATATATGAATATAAAAAATTGCTTCTATATTTTTATGAAAAAACAGTTTTATAGAGAATACGTTTTTATGAAGTAATATATTTTTAAAATTAGAAGGGGATTTTTTGATAACTACAAAACAAAAAAAATGTAAACTTTTTCTTTTTTCCTTTTTTTTTTTTTTTAGAAGAATAATTTTTTAAATTTTAAAGTAATCCATATTATATTTATTTTAATATAATCTTAAAAAAAAAAGGAAAAAATAATCAAATAACATACAATTATATCTATGAATAAAATATAAAAACAATAGCATATATATATATTATATATATGTGTAAATAATTTATACAAAACAGTAAATTTTTTTTTATATATTTTATATTTTTAAAAATGTTTTATTATATTAGAAAATTTAATATAATTTTTTTATTTTATATCGTGGTAATAGTTAAAACAATTAAAGGAGATGAAGATTATACATCTCCTAGTGAATTAAATGATAAAATTTCTGGATTTCTAGGATATAAATGTAATTTTTCAACAAAAGGTGTTCATAATTTAGAACCAGATATACTTGAATATAGATCTGTTTTTTGCAGTATAAATTCATATTTTATATATGACAAGATAAGGTTAATGATTCCTAAAATTGATAGCTCATCAAAATTTAAAATTTTGCCAGGGCAATGTTTTCAAAAGGTATATGTTGATTTTGATAAAAAAGTTGAAACGGATATTTCTGATTTAGGTTTAGTAGAATATGAAATTAATGAAGATGATTCTTCTCAAGATTATACAGAAAAAACTATAACAATATCACCATTTAATAACTCAGATGTAGAATTTTTTTGTTTTTGTGATAATACAGGAAAAATTGTATCAGATGTAGAAGGAAGAAGTGCTTTAGTGCATGTTCATGTATTAAAATATCCACATGATATCATATCTATTAACTTAACAAATGATTCATTTCCTTACTTAAAAAATCCAAAAGGTAAGGATGACTTTCAAGATAACGCTTTAGAGATACTATTAAATCCAAGTGAACTTCTAGTATTAGCTTGTGAACTAATAGATAAGCAATGTTTTCAAAAACCCAAATATAATGACATATATAAAAGTAATAAAATTATTTATCATAAAAAATTTGCAATATTCAAGGCTCCTGCATATATTAAATATGGAGATATGGACGCTGTCTGTACTTGCAAGGTAGATAGTACTCCTTATAGTATAGTTCTAAAACCAAAACAAGAAAAGAGAATAATACAAGGATGTGATTTTTCTACTGATGATACTAGCGAACAATTTTCAAATAGTATTGATTTAAAAAAAGCTGAAGATAATTCACCAGTTAATTGTGAAATTGAGTTAAAAGAAAAATATTATGATCATTTAATAGGTTTGAGATGTCCAGGTGAAATTATACCAGATTGCTTTTTTCAAGTATATCAACCTGAAGAAGAACAATTAGAGCCATCGAAAATAGTCCATTTAGATTCACACTTAAATGTTGGAGATATTGAATATTATGAAGATAGTAAAAATGGAAATAAAGTAAAAATATTTGGTATAGTTGGAAGTATACCAAAAGATACATCGTTTACTTGTTTATGTAAGAATGATAAAAAAACTGGATATATGACAGTTAAATTAGCATCAGCTTATTATGGATTCTTGGCAAAAATTTTTATATTTTTAATTGTTATAATATTATTATACATTTAATAAAAAATACATAATGTCATAAAGGATTTTACTGTATATTATTAAATGTTGGTATATATCTATTAATTCACTTGAAGTATTTTATTTTTTATTTTCTTTAGTTCATTTTTATACAAATATATTTTTGCACATTTTTTTTTTTATATATCGCCTCTAAATTTATATATATAATTTTTTCTAATTTAAGCTATAATTCATTAAAACAAGAAAATTTCAAATTTTCTTATTGAAAACTGCAGTAATAATAAAGAAAAAAAAATATATATATTCCTTAATTTCTATTTATTATTTCCATTTATTAATTATTGTAATTTTATATACTTAATAGAATCTATATATATTTTCTCTTCATATTTAAGTATGTAGTTATATAATGTATTTACTCATATAAAAAAAATATTAAAGAACCTAAAATTTTTAAATTATTTCAATAAAATTTTAATTTTTTTTCTTTTTTTTTAATGTATTTTTTTTACTTAAATTTTTATTATTTTTTTATTAGCAAAGAAGTGTATGTCTTTAATAGTACTTCAATAATTAAAATAAATATACATGAGTATTTTTTTCTTTTTTTTTTTTTTTATATAATTAAAATGGTTTTATTATAAAGCATTTTGCTTTTTTATTATAATAGAAAAGTAAATCATTAATACAACTTATAGTTAGTGATTTTAAAATTATAGAAGGAATTTTATATCTAAAATAAATGCAGAGTAAACAAATACCAGAGAAATGTAAAACAACCTTAGTAATAATGAAAATGTGTATATATATATACATCCTGAAAAAATTTTAGTATATATAAATTTGAATGTTAGAAATTTCATTATTTTTTTTATTCAAAATAAAAAAAAAAATTCTACAAAGAAATTAGTCTATATAAAAACATAAAATTGTAAATTATAAATTTTTAAACTCTAAAAAAGAAAATTTTATGTCTTTCTGAATTTTTATACGTGTATAAAAGGACACACCATTCTTTTTTTTTTTTTTTGCTATTTATTATTGTTTTTCTTTTTCATAAAATATTAGTTATTTTATATTATTTTTCTAATCGTATTTCTTTTCTTTAAAAAAAAAAAAAGATTATCCTTAGTTTTTTGTAAAATATATGTATTACTCATTTATATATTCAGTTATTTTGTTATAATTTTTTATATTTAACTGGTTGTTTTTTCTGTTTACATAAAATTTTTATTTTTACTTTTATAATAATAAATAAAATTTTAAAGTTATTTCTATGTATATTTTTCTATAAAACAAAAGTTTTAATAATGAAATTATTGATAATATGAAAAAAAATTTCATTAAATTTTTACATAAAAATATATTTTTTTTAAATCAAATTGCTAATGGAGAATTTTTTAATATTATTTTTATAAATATTGTATTTTAATGCATATATTTTTTTAGGTATATCATTTTATAATAAAAATTGTATTATCTAATTTTTTATATTACTTTTTTTTAAATAATATAAATATTTTATTTAATTTATTTCCTCTTTTGAAAAGTATGAGATTATCTTCCTATTTTTTATATGGTAAAAAATTTTTAAAAGTTTTAAATCAGGAAAATGGATTGATATCTGATATATTTTTAAACAGTAGAATAAGAAATAAGGATATAAACAAATTTATTTTAAGAGATAAAAGAAAATATTTCACATCATTATATAATAATGTAAATGGAAAAAAAAACATAATAAGAGAAATGGATGATTTATGTGATAACATAATAACAAGTAATTGGAATGATTCATTTAATTTAGTTTTAAATGTTTCTATATGGGAGGGAATATTGAATTCAATAGAAGAAAAAATAAAAGGATATGAATATGATGATGAAGTAATGAAAAAAAAAAAAGAAGTAAATGAATTATTTGATGTTCTATTTATTTTAGAAGATTTACGAGATCATATAAATGAAATTCTTGAACAATCATCTCGTTCAAGTGGTTTAGCTGGAGCGCATATATTAAGTTCATTTAAAATTGAAAATATTAATGATCATATAAATTTTTTAAAAAAAAAATATGAAGAATTGTTGTTAAAATACCCTTTATATAATTATCAAATTAATTTAGTATTAGGTAAGGGATTAGCTCTATTAAGACAGAGATATAATTTTGAATGGAAATATATGCATGAATTCTTTTTTTAATTTTTATTTTTTTTATTTTTTGTATATATATAATTTTTACTAGTTTGAGCATAAAGTTTAAAAAAAGAAAAAAAATTAAATAGTTTTAAAATTACAATTTAAATATATATATTTATTTGTAATAAAATTTAGATATATATTAATTTTTGTAACAATAAAAAATAATGCAAAAAATTTTGTATGAAAAGGAGAAACAGTAAAATATTACGAAATTTTTTTTTTTAATGAATTTTTCTAAGATATTATACAACATATGAATAAATTCACATACAAGTTTTTAAAAAAAATATTTTAAAAATGGAACAATATGTAATCATACACATAGAAAAAAAAAGAAAAAGAAATACATAAATATATTTCTTAAAAAACAAATGAAACATAAAAATAGATGCATAAGATTTTAAAAAAAAAAAAATATTAAAAAATATATTAAAATGTTTCAATTTTTATAAAAACACATTTTCGTTATTTTATTAATAGAAATTACTATTGATATATTTTATTTTTCTTATTCTTTTAATAAAATATAATTTTTTCTTTTTTGGTGGCCAGTTTTAGAGAAAATAATTTTTTTAGATAGTGTAGGAAATATAAAAGCTAATTTTTTTTCTGAAAAACCTATAGCATATGATAATGTATCGTTTTTATTTAACATAAAAGAGGGAGACTTATAATCTCTTACATACTTGAAAAGCCGTACATTTTCATCAAGTAAATTTTTATTAATTGAACTTTCCATATTAGGAAAACTTTTTTCATTTTTCATTTCAGGTTTTTCATTATCTTCATCTGAATATTTTTCCATTTGCTGATACTTAAACGCTTCATTAAATGCTGATTTTTCATTTATTTGTGATGATAATCTCATAAAAGTTTTTTTTTTTGTATTGGAAAATTCTTCTTTGTTATCTATTGTATATGATTTTTTCATTTCTTTTGAAAGATTATTTTTTAATTTTTCTAACTTCTTTAATTTCAAAATATGCTTTTTTATTAAAAATTTACTTAAACTAATTTTTTTTTTTGTTTTATTACTATTATTATTATTATTTTCATTTGGTTGTAAATTTCTATTCTTAATATTTCCAATGCTCTTTTCATTATCACTGTTTTCTAAATTATTACTATTTTCTTCTTTGAGGATATTTTTTTTATCATCAATATTTTCTTTTTTCTCGTTATCATCTCTATTTTTCAAATTCTTTAAGAGGTAATTCATATTGTTTATGTCATGATCTTTATACAAACTATACATATGCTTATCTCTACTTTTCTCTATTAAATACAAAAGACCGTATAATCCTTTATTTATTATTTTTTTTTTATTATCATTTTGATGACTGCATTTTTTATTTTCATTATTTTGATTATTATTTTCAATTTCCATTATACCTTGTATATACCTATTTTTCCATACTGATATATATGGGACTACAGGATAAACTTTTTTAATTTTTAAATATTTTTTTAAAGGATGTTCAAAATATTGATTATAAAGAATTCGTTTTCTTACGTTTTTTGTATTTATGTTATCTATTGATTTATCATATACATTACTAGCAATTTTATCAATTTCTCTACTTTTTTTTTCTTCATTTGCTAGTATATTATTTCTTACACTTTTAAAATAGTTAGGAATGGTCGTACTTAATAAATCAAAATCTTCTTTTTCAAATGATTTAACAACTGGCAAACAAGAAGAAAATTCTTTCAACTTATCATTTAAAAATATATTATTGAGCAATTTAGAATATTTTTCTTTTTCACATACATTTTGTTCATTAATCCAATTTCTTATATCTTCATTATTTTCTAAATTAAATGAATATAAAAAAGGTAAATCCATCGGTATAGACACATTGCGTTCTACATCATTTAGTCTTTCAACTTTCTCATTTAAAAGCATTGTATTATAATTAAAATTTAATATGCTATTGTCTATTTCATGTTTCAAAAATTTTAAACCTTCATCAATACTAGGTAAATTTAAAATAAAATCAGTACAACCACAAAACTTTTTAAATTTGGATTCATTATAATTGGTTTTTCTTTTTAATTCTTCATTATTTAATTTATCATTCACATTTTCATTTTTTTCTTTTATATTTCTTTTTTGTGGCTGTAAATTATCCATTTCATTTATTTAAATATATTTTCACTAAAAAAAAATAAAAAGATTCATTAATTCCTTAAAAATATAGCAAATTCAAAAAAAAAAAAAAAAACAATAAAATAATAAAAATAAAAATTAAAAAATCTTATGTAAAAAAATGGGAAAAATTAAGTTAATTAAAAATAAAAAATATATATAAACTAAAAATCTAAAATTCCTTTGAAAAAAAAATAAAAATTTATATAAAAAAACATGTATGTAATATTTTTATTCTTTCCCTTTGGTTTTACTTTCTCTTTTTTTTTTCTCTAATTTGTGCATGGAAACTTTTCTATAATTTTTCTTAGAAATTGAGCATATTTTTTTTTTCCATTGTTTTTTTTTTTTTTAATATTATTGAAAATAATATATTTTATTAAAAACAATTATAATAAAAAAATTTATAATTCTTTTTAAATTTTTATAAAAGTTAGCTTATCTACTTAAAGATTATAAAAAAAAATAAAATAATGAATACTTTTATGTTCATTCAAAAACAATGATAAGCAGATATAGGAAAAAAAATATATATTCATTATATATTAAAAAAAAAAAAAATTCATTAATAAGAATTTTTTTTCTTGTGTATAATATTTGTTACTAATTTTGATTATAATAATTTTAATTACTAATATATTTATATATTTATATTCATATATATAATTCATTTAATTGTTTCACATTTACTATATATTTGTTTATTTGCTTATTTTAATTATTATGGTAATTTTATCATAATTAATATCCTCATCAATTTATATTATTAATAACTTTTGTTATCTATAAATGCTTATTTCATTAAATTTATGTAGTGCCGAATTATGCTTAAAAATGCCTTTAATAATGAAGAACTTATAAATATTTATACAAAGAATAATTATTATCTCCCAGTATAATAGTAGAATTAATAGAATTTTTTGAATTGTAAAGTTCTCGATATATTTTGTTAATCAACAATGCATTATTACAAGGAATCTTATAAACAAAATTCGAATTATTATTAATTTTTACTATAATACCATGACTAGAAGCTCTTATTTCAGTAATATCTTCAATTTTAACTGACCAAATAACAATGTCACTTTTTTTATCACTAGAATGCTCATTATTCTTATGATTAGCATATAAATTAGCATAAATAATTACCTTAGGATATAACAACAAAGCATAATGCAATGGAGGATGATTTTCTTGCTTATGCACAGTTAAGCATTTCATAATGTTTTTGGAAAATTTCAAACCTAAGCATTCTCTTAATTCTGCTTCATTTAAATTATATTCTTTTAATTTCCCATATTCTCCCCATAGCATTCTTGGCTTTCTATGCCTTTTCGTTTTATATTTATGTCCCCCAATTGGTTTTGATACTTCTGCCTTTATCCCTCTTGTAACATCGGAAACTGCTTGGCCTACTTTGTCTAATGGTTTTACCAAAGATCCAGCAACACCTTTACCTATTCCTTTAAAAAACCCCCCAAATCCTTCTTTCTGGGCGCCTTCTATTGGTTTTGTTACTATATTAGATAAGCTTAACACTCCTTCTCCTATATTTTTCACTGCATTTAGCAAACCTTCTTTCATATTTGTATTACTTTTAAAATTTCTTTCTTTCTGTCTTCTATTAATGTATTCAGAGTCAAACGTTAAATTAGATAAAAAACTTCCTATTCCAACACTAACATTATCTACTGCATACACAGCTAACCCTATAGTATTTCTTCCTATCTCTAGAGGTATTTTAGGTATATTTATTAAACTGCTATATCCCACTATAAATCCTAAACAGGCTAATATAGAATGGCTATATTTATCTTTTAACAATGCATAAAAAGATTTGATACTGACACGAATATTATTAAAAATTTCCTGATTTAATGTAACAGGAGCACCCAATAATTCTAATTTCCCTGATACCATCAAAATTCTTAAACCTATTCTAAGTAAATCACTCATCATATGCATTTTATCTAGTAAAAAGGAGCACCAAACTATTAATGTGAATTTCTCTATTTGCATATATTGTATATTTATGGCTAATGGAATTTCAGGAGATTTGTAATTTACATATACTGGTAAAACTGCCCACTTTTGTATTTCTTCGTAAAGTAAATTTTTTTTCTGAACAACATTTATACCCTCAATATATTCTGCTATCAATAAGTTTATTCCATTTAGAGTTTCTGCATCCATCTCAATTTCTACATCATCTAAAGCTACTTGTATTTTTTTAAATATAACATCATTATGAGATATAAAAGATCTTTCTACATATATATTTAAAAATATCTTTTCTTCATTTGCATTTATATTTTTATTAATTGCATTATTTTGAGTTATTACATTATCATATGATGGGCTTAAGTAATTTTTTTTCTCTTCCTGAGTGTTTTCATAAGGACTATTAATTCTTCTTAAATCATTTTCATTATTTACTTTATTAGAATTAGTATTGATTCCTCTGTTTGCTAATAATACACATTTTTCACAAGACTCTAACTGGCAATCTACTTGAACATCTGTTATTTTTATATCAATTACTTCTTCTTCGTTCTTCATATAAAATAACGCACATAATTTAGATAATTCAATAAAAAATACTTCCTCTTTTAATATATTAGATATGATACTTACTCCAATTTGAGTTACATTTATTATTATATGCACATTTTTATATGTGTTACTAACCATTTTAACTGATTCACATTTGTTTATATAAGGATTTGTATTATGATTCTTATTTGTATTTTTTATATAATTATATTCATTATGTTCTATAATATTTTTCTGTATGTAACTAGTTTTGTTATGTACTTTTCCACTTGAGGATGAAGTAGGAATAATTTTCATTTCTTCACCAGAAATGTTTTTAAACTCGTATTTCTCCATATTTTCTATTTCAGTATATTCATATTGATTTAATGAATTACCACTACTTTTATTATTATAAATATTTTTGTATGAATTTTTCATATCCATATACATAAAAGAATTATCAAATACATTTTTTGTTAAATTAATTTTATGAGTTAACTTAATAGTTATCAGATCATCTAAATATTCAATAGAAATAATAAATGTTATATTATAATAATTAATATAATATGTTTTTTGAGAATAATTAAATATGGCAAATTTCAAAACAAATGGTGATTTAGGAATTACTCTCATACCATGTAAAACTATTTCAATTTGAACATTTCTTGTAATAAATATAAAAGGATTCACCCATCCTAAATAGCTATATTTGTTATATTCTATATTAAAATAATGTTCCATATCCGCTGCTTTTAAAAAATTACTTAAAAATATATTTTTTTCTAAACAGTTTTCTTCTTCATCTATTTTCAAATTTTGTGTATCATCATGAAAAGTTTTTATTTTCAAATATTTAGCTAAATTTGAATAATTATATGCAAGAAATCCTTTCTTCTGATTCTCTAGTTTTTCAATAATTATATTTTTTGTTCCTTTATCAGGAATACACGTTATAACATAAACATCAGATTTCTCATTTTCTCCATTTTTCATCACCATATAATTGGTACCTACAAATTTTTCACTAGGAAATATAACAGATGACCAATATATACTTTTATTTAATTTATAGTATTTGTTATAATTTGTCAAAATTTTATTAGCACATAAAAAATTATTTTTATCTTTTGCATTTATTGGTTCTAAAGTTTTAAATTCAAATAATAAAATATTCTGTTTTCTTGAAAAATACAAAGGAGATGTATCATTTTGTTTAACACCTTGTATTTTTTCTGTTTGATATTGTTTAATCAATAATGGATAATTTAATCTATTGCTGATTATAAATTGAGGAACAATAGTAATTATTCTACTAATTATATAAGGTATGCATGTTGTTTTTATTTTTTCTGTATTTAAACAAAAAGTATAAAAAAAATTTTTGCACATTACATTGGTTTCTGTATAACTACCTATTGGAGGTAAGGTTGCTTTAAATAATATTAAGGAATTATCATAAGAAGATGGATAATTATAATCATTAAATATATCATTGTAATCATTTAAACTATCTTCACAATTTCTTTTGGAAATTTTACTTGTTCCTTTTAATTCGTTATTATAACTTCTGTGCGGTAATAATAAATCTATTTGTGAATTATCTCCTAATAACGTTATTCCATTAATTATAGGATAATACTTATTTGAATTAATAGCTTTGATACCTAAACCTGTTCTATCAATGAAACATCTTGGCAAAGAAAAAATGTACAATTGCTTATTTCCTAGTATACTACTTAAAGAATTAAAATAACCATTAAAATTTTTAATTATTTCAACTTCTACTGATGCAAATTTCTTAAAATTTAAAGAAAATCTAGTGACAGATTCTTCATCATCTTCAACTAAATAAATTTTTTCAGACCATTCACATTGCGAATTACCAATTTTCATCTTTAAATTTAAGGAACTATATTTTTTTATTTCATATATGTAAAATATTGAAAATGGATTAAGCCTTTTGTTTACATATCCTTTATTTAATGGAGATGATAATTCTTTTTTTTTAGATTTTATTTCTTCATCAATGTTCAAAATATCTCTCTCAATTCTACTTAATTCTTGCACATACATGCGTTCACTACTATATGGCCCTTTTCCTAATGAGTTGTTATTTGATGAATTATTCTGCTTCATAGAACTTTTAATATTCTTTAAAAATGAACTTATTTCTTCATGTTGCCTTAATAGTTTCGTTTTTTTATTTTTTAACATATCTATCTTATTTTTTTCTTCATATATATAATCATTTTGCTGTTCCTCTGTCACTTCAGAAGTAATAATAATATCTACTAATGCAGGAATAGTATTAACAATACTTACATGAGGATAAATTGTAATAATTTTTAAGTTTTTTTCAGCTGGCAAAGCACTTATTTTATTTTCAATTTTCACTAGAAAATATAAGTAAGTACTATCTTTATATTTGCATTTCTTTACATAAGTTCCTTGAGTTATATCAGAACTAAAAATATCAGACCACCCATTTTCACTAGTAATAAAAGATGGCTCAACTAATTCTTCTACTTTTTTTTCTGTCTTTATTAAATTATTAGAGTTCTTTTGATTTTTGTCATCATTCATGTTTCTACTAACTATGTCATAGTAATCATTTTCTTCATTTATTACATTTATCGGTTTAAAGGATAAATAAACATGAGAAGGACCACAAAATGCACATTCAGGCGCTGATAATAAATATTCATTATTTAAAATTACAGTGAAACTTAAATTATTATTTTTTTGTTTTAATTTTATATTGGGACTTATGTTTAAGCTATTAGATACTTTATAATTTTTAAAAGAATCATTATGATTAGGATATAAGGTATTTATAGGTATTGTTCTATTTTCTAATGATGTTAATAAAATAGGATTCCTAGTCCCATCGAAAAAACAAAATTCTAAAGGAATACCACACTTATTAATAATCCTGACAGTTGATGACATAAACAATATTTTATAATTAGGTAGTGGAGATATTATTTCACATACAGTTTCTACTAGTGATGTTTGAGGCAAATAATTATTCCTTAATCTATATTTACATTCTAAATATGTTTGTTTAATCAATTCTTCATTGTGCTTGTCTGATTCATTTGTTTCATCTATTTTTTTTTTATTTAACATTATTTCTTTATTATTCAAATATATATTACTTTTTTCCTTTAAAATTTTTGAGCTATTATTTTTTTTGTTCAGAAAATTACTTTTCAATGATTTTTCCTCGAAAATAAAATCGCAAGGTTTCGATATATGGATAACATTACTATTGTTTAATGATGTTGTTAACGAAGTACAGCTATTCTTGATCAAATTTATGATTACACACTGTGTATTTTTCAAAAATGGACCTATAAATTTATTAGATGAAAAAATAGAGTTCTCTAAATCCATTTTTTTTTTATTATACTTAAAATAATAATTGTTGTCTCTACTTTTTTTATCTGTAGTAGAATCAGAATATTCAATATCATCATCATCGTAATATTCGTCTGAGTCGCTTTCATCATCTTCCTCCATGTTGTCTTTTTCAATTTCTTCTGAATATTCTATATCTCCATTTTCTGAATCTTCTAATTCTCCATCTTCTGCTTTTTCTTTTGCTATTAAGTTCTCTTTTGTTTTATCATATTTATCTTTTTTTTCATTTTCTGTATCAATTGTTTCATTCATTATAGAAGTTTCTTCACCTACGTTTCTTGAATTATATGTATCATCATATTTATTTTTGTTATAAATATAATTAGTAGATTGCACTCCTGAAATAACAGAATTTTCTTTTTCAATTTTTTTATTTTTCATTTCATCTCTATATTTATTAAAGGATAACAAATTTTCAATAGTCATTTTTGAATTTTTTGTTATCATTAAGTCTAAAACGATATCTCTTTTACTTATATTTGTAAACATATCGTATATGGTATTTACAATATTTGTTGGAGGGATAGGAACCAAATATAAATATAAGCATTTCTTTTCTATTAGTGAATTGTTCGCTATTTCATTAATAAGTAATTTATCTAAAGATATCAATTCATTCGTTGTAATAATTTTTGCATATATCTCAGGAAAATTTTTAATAGTATCATTATACATTTCTTCTTCATTTATATTTGTATCATCTGAAATTTTTAAAACATTTTCTTTAGTTCTTTTTTCATTTATTATTTGTGAAGAATTTTTACTTTCATATATACTTTTGTACTCATTTTTTAAATTAGAATTTTTCTTTTTTTTTATTTCCTCTATATTGCTTTCAGGCATTACAAATGCATAAAAATAGTCACTAGTTAAATTAACATAATATATTACTGAATTATCTTTCATATAATCGTTATTGCAATAATTTTCATCTTTGTTTATAAAATCGTCCAAATTAAAGTCAGCTGATTCATTTTCATTCTTATCACATTGATGTGAATTAAAAACAGATGAACTCTCTTCATATAAACTTTTTTTTTGTGTTTCTAAAGCGCTTTTTTCTAATTTAGAAATGTTCTGATGAATATAAAGCTCATTAACGGATTTGGATTTTTCCATATTTGCAAAATTATCAAAATTATTATTAGTTGAACCATTTTCATCTATTTCCTTTTTTTCTTTTTTTAATCCTTTTAGAACTTTTTCTGAAAATACAGGAATGAATAATATGAGCAAATTAATTAACTGAGGTGTTATATTAAACCACAAAGCTTTAACACTATTAATTTTTATTATACTTATCGGTGATTTATTAGATTCCATATTTTCATTATATAAGTCATTAGGCAAAATTTTATGAACATCTAAAGAAATGCTGCATTTTTCAAGAAATGGTTCCCATTCACCTATACAATTGTTAAAATATTCTACCTTAGAATTTAAATCGTTAATGTTATAAGAACATTCATCAGTATAAAAAATTATACTTATATTCATACTAAATATCATTCTTATAATAGGAACAATAGAATTTCTAATATCATCAATAAAAGTACATTTAACATTGTGTAGTTTAATACTTATTTTGATATCTCTATAATTATTTGATTCATCATTATTTGTAACTGATAATTCATTTTCTTTTGTATTATCACTTGATTTTATTGTTTTAGACTTATAAGATTCGGTAGAAGAAGATACAGAAGAGTTTACTGTGTTAGAGCTTGAATAATACTCAGATAATGCGTATGAAACAGATTCAACCGCATTACTAGATTCTGATAAAATTTCTAGATATTCCTTTTCCTCATTATTTATATATTTCTTGACAATATTTTCTTTTTTTCTATTACCAGTTTTTGCATTTTCTTTTCCTTCATTTTTATTTACTTTCATATCTTCTTCAACATATTTTAAATTATCTTTTCTTTTTCTTTTTTTTTTTGTTCTAAATTTATTGATATTTATTATAAATAACTCATTTGTATTACTTAAATCAACTTCTTTTGTATTTCTACTTATATAGTATATATTATTTCTCATAAATTTATTTTTTATTTTCTTGTGTATAAATGATACAGGGGGGATAATTGCACCTACGTTTATATTGATATAAGAACTAGGTATATCACCAAATAAAGTAGATGAAGCTTTTAATAAAATTTCTACATCATTATTGGATAATCGTATATCAAAATTACCTATATTTATATCTAGTTCAAAAACCGATATAAATGGAGATGAATCTTTTTTCATAGCATTTGTTTTTAAAATATAATTTTCTTTCGTTGTATCTACTGATTCATATAAAGCTTCCCCTCTTACATTTAGATTATCGCATAACAATATTTTCTTTTTATGATAATTATGTAGAGGGTTAGAAACATCCTTACGAGGTATATGTTTTATGTTATTTACTACACTGTTTACATAATTAATTCTATTTATTTTGCTATCTAAAGCATATATTTTTTTAAAAATTATGCACTTATTTAAAAGAGAAACAGAAAAAACAAAATTATTAGACCACATGATTACAGGTTGAGATACCTTTTCTAAATCAGTAAATATAATAAAATTTCCATTATTTACTTTAAAACTTACATGAATTGGTTTATTATCTAATTTCAACAATTCATTTATATTTGTTATTATTTGATTTTTTTCGTTTCTTATTCTTTCTTTTATAAATTTAGAGTGTTCCAAAATAGTACTTTTTCTGATAATTTTTCTCTTTATTGTATTTTTTTCTGTTTCATCATCATTTTTTAATTCATTCTCATCTTCATTATCATGAATAAATTCATTTTTTTCACTTAAATCTTTTTTTTTTGTATTAAAAGTAACATCCTCATTATTATTATTAAGGTTATAATTGCAGTCATTTACGCTATTCCCCATTTTCTTTTTTTCGTTTCTTAAATTTATTTTTATTTTATCTTCGCTTTCCATTTCATTATTTAAATTATCATTTTCTTTATTAATTTTCTTTCTCTTGTCATTTTTATTAGATACAATATAAGGTGATGGCTTGGGGTATAAATGCAATGTGCTTAAATTAAAGCCAGTGGATAAAAATTTGTATATATCTAAAAAAACAATAAAAAAGCAGCAAATGTATGCGTCATCCAACTCAATATTTAATAATAAATCTTCTATAAATGAATTAATCTTTATTTTTATCCCTTTTTGTTTTTTATTTTTTTTTTTTTCATTTAAAAAAACATTATTTTCAAACATATATAATAATAAGTCTTTATAATTTTTTATTTCTGTATCAGAACAAAAATGCATATTGCTACCATTATTATTAATATCGCATTCGTTGCTGGTAATGTTGTCGTTATCATTGCATATGTTTCCTTTCAATTCTTTATTTGGAAACATAGAGTCATTATTTACATTAACTATATCATCTTTTACTTTAGAAGTCATGGTATCATATTTTTCTTTTACGATGCTTTCTTTAATAATTTCAGCTGTTTTTCTTTTTTTCTTATTTCTTTTTTTATTTTCGTTTTCAATACAACAATACGCAACTCGTTTGTAATAGTTTATAGAATTTTTTCTAACATCATCAATATATAAAGAGTTACTATATAAATCAAAAAAATAAATGACGTAAAAATCTAAAAGTACTAAATGAAAAGATATACTTATATTTTGAAATGTAATAATAGCTACAGGTGTACAAGTATCAAAGGATGTTTTGATTTTTAGACTTTCCAAATTTATATAAACGAATAATTTCATTTCATTTTTTTTTATTTGTTCATTTTTCGAATTAACAGATAAATCTTTATTATTTGAAATAGTATCATTTGTTTCTTCATTTTTTATAGAGTTGACTTGATTATCTAAGCTATTAATGTTATCAATAGTATTTATATTATTATTTGTATTTTTTTCAAGATTCAAATTACTAAAATTCATATTTCCCTTTTTAAACCATTCTGCATTTATCATTTTTTCTATATCCACATTATCATCACAAACAAAACACATAGGAAAATATCCTTTATAACAAAAGTTTTCATTAATTATATCTAATAAAAAGGCTAATTGAAAAACAGTTAAATCTAAATATAGATCATTTCCATTCAAATATATATGCATTCCATCTTTGCTATTTATTAAACATAGTCTTATGTTAACTTTGTGTAATATATCTCCTTTGATATTTGTGCTTCCTCCATTTTCACAAGCTTTACTTTCTATACCTAATAAATCTACATATAATGTAAAATTGTATGTATCAGTAAATTTTAATATATTATTATTATTTTTTTCTTTTTGTATTTCTTCATTATCCTTATTTTCTATTCTATTTGTTTCATTTAGTATGTCTTCTTTGTTCCTTTTTTTTTTCTTATTTTTTTTTCTTATTTTTTTTTCCTTTTCTTCTTCAATTTCTTTCCTTTGCCTCGATATAATTTGCTCTGAGCAATTAATTGTGTATGAATTTTTCAATTTTAGAGTATTTAAATGAAATTTTAAATATGATTCAATATATGGTATATTATTATTGTCCTTGTCTTTATTATAACAATAACTATTGTCTTTAATATATTTTGAAATATTTTTTATTTCTCCTTTATAATTATATATTATATTTTTATCTTCAGGTATTATAACTATTGGATCAATGAAAGTACAATTGAATAAAAAGTATTTTGTTTGAGCAACTTGAACCACTTTTTTGTATGATTTGCTAATAAAAACATTCAATATACCATCATCTAAATATTCTAAAAACAATTTTAAATCATTCAAATAAAAAATATAATATATTTTTGAAATTTCACATAACAAACATATATTATAACTTCTTTTATCATTATATATCTTTATTTTTCCAACAAATAAATCTTGTTTCTTTTGCTTGTTTTTTTTTTTTTTTTTTCTTTTTATTTCTTCCTCTAAGTTATCTACATTTATATAATTTAATATATCTTTACTATTTTTTCTTTCAGGAATTCCTTTCGTATTTTCTCCATTTTCTTCTTTATAATGTTTTTCAATATCTGTTGAGCTAAATTTTTTACTTTTATTTGAAACAAATAAGTCATAGTTATAATCATTAATATTATTAGAAATTATATTTTTATTATTCATAGATATAATACCTTTCTCAATATTTAGAAACATTTTCTGATCAAAATTCAAATAAATCTTATTTTCATAGAAAATATTACTTACTTGTATTTTCGAAAAAATTTTGTTTTTCTGCCAAAAAGCCAATGATGCGCTTTTAATGTAACAGTTAAAAAAATATTTTGAATATGAATGTTTTTGACCATATAATTTAGGCAAAATATCATTTAAACCATTATTAAGAATAGTATCTTTTTTTTCCATATTTTTTATACTAGTATCATTTTCTTTCACATCACTTAAATTTATTGTGGATTTATCAGAAGAAATGGATTTTACCATCTTTGTATTCTTCAACTGTTCATTTGCATTTTTTATTATATCATTTCCAGAAGTGCTCATATCATTATTTAACTTGGATGATTCTATATCTAAAATATTCAAAGAATCCTTTACATTTTTTAATGTTTCTTGAACACTTCTTAAAGCATTTTCAGATATAAACATTTTATAATTTTTTAATTCCTTTTCATTATTTAATTTATTTTTTATATATTTCATATCTTTTTCAATTCCATATTGTAATTTTTCTTTATATTCTTTCATTGTTTTAAATATCTGTTTTATGGTTTTATATTTCCAATGTAATTCAATATCACTTATAATAAAATTAATATGAGTTTCTTCTTTATTTTTTTCATTTTGTTCCTGTAAAATTTGTAAATTTATTGATAACTGCTTTTCTTCTAACGCATCCATAAAATCATCATCCTCTTCTTCTTCTTCTTCTTTTTCTTTCTCTTTCTCTTTCTCTTCCCCCTCATTATGACTCAAATTATTTGAACTACTTTTATATTCCATATCTTTATTATCGTCACCATAATCATAACTATAACAGTTTTCTTCTTTTTTTGAAAATTCATTTTCATTGTTGCACTTAATGTATTTCTCTTTATATAAAAGTTCATTATTTAATGGTTGTCCTTCATAAGTATTTATCAATTTATCATATTGTTCGCTATTTTTTTTTTTTTCATCATTCCATTTATCTTCAGTAATATCGCTAATGTAATTATTTTTCCCTACATTTTCTTTTTCTATATCTTTTACGTTTCTTCTAATTAATTTTTCTTTTTTAACTACTTCATTTGCTTGAGTAAAATTTGAATTATTATTTACATTCTGTAAATAGCCATTTTCTATTTCTTTTTGATTCTGTTGCGTATTGCTATTATTCTTTTCTTCTAAGTATGTAGACAATGATCTAAAAAGAAAAATATCCTTTGAATATATATCCTTTGTTAATGTAAAAAATATTGGTTGCTTATTACTAGGGTCACAAATCCATAATTGTTCAATTTCAATTTTAACAATTTTTTTTTTTTTTTGTAAATAATTTTTATATGATATACCACAAGCTTCATATTTTAGTATTTCACAATTCTTTCTATTTTTAATGGAAAATCCAGAATTTTTAATAAGAAAGTCAATGTCATATAAAAAGGATTCCTCTTCTTTTTTATTATTTTCATTTCCTCCTTTAATATTTACACTTTCTTTATTTTCTTCTATCGAATCACTGATGTTGTTATTTTTTTTTTTTTCTAATCCATTTTGTACATTCAAAGAAAATGATTCTTCTTTTGTATTCACTTCCTTTTTTTCTACCAAATTTTTTTTTTTATTTTTTAAAAATTCTTTTTCTCTTTTGTTCTTTGAATAAAATTTTGTTAAATATCTAGTAATAGATGTTGGTATAGCTAGTATAATACTTATGGCATCAGGGTTTATTTGAAAGAATATGCCATCTAGTATAATATTAGTCTTTAAAATTTTTAAATCATATTCTACATAAACCTTAACTGGAATAGGTTGTAATATGTAAAATTTCTCACTATTTAATATTTTTTCTTTTATATTATTAGAATAACTTCCTTTATTAACGTTATTTTTATTATCATTATTTGACGCTACTTTCTTTTCATTTATTTCTAAATATGCATTACCTACATTTTGAATGTTTTTATCATTAACTAATTTCTTATTAACATTTAAGTTCATATTTTTCTTAGAATTGTGTAATTTATTTAAATATATAGATTTTGTTTTTAGGCATGTAATTTGTGTTTCATTAAATTCAAATATTAAATTAAATTTATTATAAGTACAAGGATATTCTGTTTTAGCAACTAAATTACCTAAATGTAATTCAACAATACCATTAGTTAAATTATCAAAATGTAAAATTGGTCCACATATATGTATGTAAAATTCAAATAACTCAGGTAAGTGTTGAACTGCCTTATTATATACGTTTTCTCCTTTTTCTTTTAATCCTTCAATTAACTCTGATTGTTCCATTTTTTTTATTTGTAGCAATGCTTCTTCATGAACTTCTTCTTCCTCTTCATATTCTTCTTCATATTCTTCTTCTTTTTCTTTTTTTTTTGTTACCTTTTCTATTTTATTTTTTGTATCATTTTCTTTTTCTACCTTTATTTGAGTTATTTCATCATTACCTATAATCTCATTTGTTCCTTCTCTACTTTGCATATTCTTAAGATTTGATTCATTACAAGGTGACAAACACTTATATTCTTTTTGTTCACAATGATATAAATTTATGTTTTTATTTTTACCTCTTTTAATTATGTATTTAGGTTTTCTATTAACTATATCAATTAGAGGAAATGTAAAGGATAAAAGATTTTTAATAAGTAATGGAGATAAATAAAGTTCTAATGGGTTCAACCTTAATAAAGCAGATAAAGTGTTCCCATTTTCTGTAACTAAATGATTTATTTCCAAATAAGCACACAAACTTTGACTATATATTAAAGAATAAAATATAGAATTTCTATATACACTGTTTGTATTGTTAATATTAAAAGGAAATAAACTGTTATTTTTTCTAAATTCCATAAAAACTTTATTTTTATGTTTCGCTATAAAGTTTTGTAATTCAATTATAAATTTCCACTGAAAATTATCATGATCATTATGATCAACAACGGATTGAAGGGATATTGAAGAATAAATTTGATAAAAATTAATCGACAATATATTGATTTCTTGTTGTATCTCTTCTTTTTGTGTATAAGTGGAATTATTGGAAGTACAGTTTGATGTGGTACTTAATAATATATCATCACTAGAAAAAGATAAAGTGTCATTTACATTAAAATTATCTTTAATAGCATTATTATGATTATCAATATTAATATTATTATTGTTTAAATTCACATTATTCATAAGTCCATCATTTGCTTCTCTTTCTACTTCATTTGTATTCTTTTCATCCTTTTTCTTTTTTGAACTTTTTTTTTTAAAATTATCATATACATTAATTGAAAAATTTGCAACTTTAAATTCAAAATCATATTTAGTTGGGATAACAACATCATAATTATCTTCATTCGTTACCGCTTCTTGCAAAATATTTAGTTCTTTTTCATTTAGAATATCTTGTTCACTTTTTAAAATACTTTGAACTTTATTCTCTATTTCTTTTTTATTACCTGTTACCCATGACCACCAAGATTGTTGCTTATATATAGAATCATATAAATATTTTTTTTTTAGATTTTTTTCTTCAATTATTTTCTCCAAGGTATTTTTACATTGTAATCTCCATTTAGCTAAATGTCTAACACCTACCACATCGTATAAAATTTGTAATCTGTTTAGTTCTTGAGAAGTTAATTCAATTTTTGAAATGTTATATTTTTCACCAAGAACTTTATTGTATAAGTTCATGAATTCATTTTTTGTTTCATTTCTTAATGATTCTATATCTAATTTAACAGTACAAGCATATTTTAATAACAATTTATTTGTTTGATTCCTAGATTTATTAGCTTCATTTATTATTTCAATTATTTTTGTAATTTGTGTTTTTGTCAATGTTATTCCTTCCCATTTCTCACTTATTTCCAATTTTGCTTTTAATTCTTTTTTATTACTGGATTGCTCCACAGGTAATACTAAATCAAAAGGTTTAATTAAATATTCAAAATTATAGTTATTTATAATTTTTTCATCGCATTTTAGAAAGCTATTTATACGATTTAAAGTCTCATATAAATAATCGTCCTTATTATTTTCACTACTTTTTAATTTAGAAAAGAAGTTAATGTCTTCTTTAATATTGTTAGTGGTTAAATAGTTATTTTTTTCATTTGAAGAAAAATTACAATCTTCCATTTTATCAGATGTATCGCTTATTTTATCAACATTAGTAAATGTTTTATTTTCCGAATTTTCCTTCGTAATTTTATTAATATAGTTTTTTTTTTGGTCTTTTTCTTCATCACTAAGTTTACAATTTTCTTTTATTTTTTTCTTTTCTTTTTCTTCTTTCTCTCTTTTTTTTTTCTTTTTCTTTTTTATATTGCTATTGCTATATATACATAACCCTTTAAATTCTATAATATGATTTAATTTTTTATTTTCAACATTGTTATTTGTTTGCGTTGAATTTTCTTCTTTGTTATGGCAATTCTTTACTGATGATGATTTTAAAATAAATCCAATAGAAAAGTTTTTTTCTGTATCTTCAAAGTGAATTAAAATATCTTGAATATCTATTTGAATATTATTAATAATTTTATTTAGTAACTTAAATATAAGAGTAGATTTTTCTGATGATTTTTCATTATTTTTCTGTAGTTTGATAATAGAAATTTCTTCTTCTAATAATTCTAATCTGTGCATTTTGGCTTTTCTTAATTCTTCAATAATAATATCCTCACTCTTTTTGTAACATCGCGGCTTTATATATATATGTACATTCTTAATTAAAACACAAACAGGATTTTTCCCTAAGCTACTCCAAGGTATTTGTATGTTTATTCTTCCTATATTTCCATATATTACTTTAAAAGATAAATCTAATATTTCTGTTATTTGAGGTTTCAACTTTAAGTTTTCCAAAACTATATTACCTGACCAAACTCCCAAATGCAAATTACGTTCTATTCCTTCAACATAAGGAGCTAAAAATTTATTTAACAATTTTTCAACTAACAATTCAAACATTTTTTTTTTATTTTTTTTTTTTTTTAATTAAATTTTTTTTAAATATATCTTTGAAATTCTATAGCAAAAAAAAAAATAAGAAAAATAATCTTCATCTCATTTTTTGTCATCTTATAATTTTACACAACAATATTATGATTTATTTCCATTAATTGTTATGAATTCACATTAAAATAATATTTATAGTATTTTTTTTGAAAATTTTCATTATTCTACTAAAATATGTTTACGCACAATTTCATAAAAAATTATTTTTTTATATTACATTAAACAATACACGGAAATTGTTTTATGTGATAAAATAATTCATTAAATAAATTAAAAAATTTTTTAAATCAAAAAAAAAAAAAAGTAAATAATATTTTGAAAATTATAAAAATATTTCTATTAAAAAGAAAAAAATAAAATTAATTTCATAGTGAAAAAAAAAAATATATATATGACATATAAAAATATACACTTTTTTTTTTTATACATTTTGTTTATTAAGCATTTAAAAATTATTTTCATTACACCAAAAAATAAGAGTACTAATTATATAAATATATATATATGCATACATGTATATTTTTTCCTCAGTCATGCTATTTATCAAACAATGAAAAATATATATAGTTGTATATAATTATATGATGAAAATTAAAATTTAACAAAATTTTCCTAATTTTTGATGATAGATTAGAATATAAATCTTTCATAATTCACTATATATGTTATTGCATATAATTTTTTTATTAATACTTAATAACTTATAAATATAAAAAAAAAAAATAAAAATAAAAAATTTAGTGATAAAAACCAATTTTTTTATTCTGCCAAAAAACAAAAAACAAGGTCTATCATTGAAAGCTACATATTACTGATTTTATTATGCTTTTAGACAGTGTATCCTTTTATTTATTTTACGTATACATATTTTTTTTTCTTCTAAAAATTTATTGTAATAGAAAAGATAATATATAATTTTAACGAAGTATTACTCTAAATAAAAGAAAAAAAAGAATTATAAAAGGAAATAGGGAAATTGTATACCTATTATTATAAATGTTTTATTTCAATAATTTTATTTATTTTATTTTATTTTATTTTTTTTTTTGAGTAATAAGATTACGAGATACTATTTTACAATTTTTCATTTTGTATTTTTATATTAGAGTACTTAAAATGAGATAAGTTAAAAGTTTCCAATTTCTTATAAATTTAATAAGAAAATAAGATTACTAGGTTTTTTCTTTTTTTTTAATTGTCTTTTTTAAAAAAGAAAATTTTGAATAAAAAGCGAATATGAAATAATATAGTTATTTTATTTGACCTTTTTGAATTTATTTTTTATAAATAATTTAACTTCTGTAAAAAGTTAATCCTTATATATAATTCCAAAAGAGAAATAATTTAATTTTTTATTCATTATTTTTTTTTTTTTTTTTTTAATATCTGTTTATTTTGAATACATAATTCTAAAAGTTTTATTGTTAAAGATATATTTAAATTTTAAATTTCAACATAACATTGATATGTTATAGAAAGTTTCATACTTTATTATTATTTTAAATACTGTATTAAAAAAATAAAAAATTATAATTTTCTTTTTGCAATATTTAGAAATTTTTAAATGTTAAATATTTATAATTCCTTTAATTTTAATAGATCTTCTATCTTTTAATTCCTTTAAATATTTTGTTTAAACAAAAATATTTTATTTCTATAAAATATTTTGAACTATTAAATAAACCTTTACATTAAAAAAAAAAAAAATATGACTAATGTTTTGTTCAAATTTACATGAAAAATAAATACATAACGTAAATACATATATAGTTGGAATATATAATCTATTTTCACTTTTACATTTTAATTATTAATTTCTTTTTTCATATCTTCTGTTATTCCACATTGAAGCTTCATAATATGTTCTACGGTATCCTCTTCCTCTACCTCCTCTTCTATCTAAATTATAAAATAAAAAAAAAAAAGTGTTAATTTAAAACAAAATAAATTTCATTTATATATATATAAGTTTATAAAAAATTTACATCTTCTTCTATAGGCTTTTTCTTTTAGTATTTGTTCAGGAGTCATGACATTTATTTCCTTTTCATCTAATGGTTTTTGATATCCAATCTCATTTTTATTTATTTTCTCTTCATTTTTAGATAAAATTATTTTCATACATGGAACAGTCGTACTAAATTCAATTATTCTATTAGAAGTTGTTTTATTTTTATTATTTTCTTCGTCTTCTTCTTCATCTTCTTCAGCTAATCTTTTATTATCATACTTTGTGTTTTTTTTTAAGCCACTCGTATCCTCTCTATAGAATAATGAAATTGTAAATTCATTTTGTAAAAAATATTTTTTTCAGGAATGTACATTAATATACATATATATATTCCTTATGAAAGATAAAAAAAAAATTACAAAAAAAAAGAGTAAAATAGAAATAAAAAAAATAAAAATATATCTTCATAAAATAAAATGATATATGTATTATTATTTAAAAATATATATATATATATATAAGGAAATTTCATTAAAATATCAACATTTTAACCTTTTAATTATATGTTCTTTTTCATAAAGTTTAGTAAATTGGTGTATACCTTTCGCTCTTCTCTTAACCATCTCAGCAACATTAACAACAGAACTAATAGCCTTTCCTACCCCTGATAAAATTACCTCATCATAAGTTTCAAACAAAACTATAGCCTTATAGACGTAATCTAATGCATCGCTCTTGTAACTTACTCTTATCTCATTATCTAGTTTAGTATCACTTTTATTGCTACCACTCATATTGAAGAAAGAAATATTTTAAAATAAAATTGTAATAAAAAAAAAAAAAAAAAGAATTTTAAATAAAATATTATTAAAAAAAAAAATAATAATAAAATAAAATAAAAAAAATTTTATATAAAAATATACTATTTTTAATATAAAATTATGTTAAAAAAATAAAAAATAAAAAATATGTTGACATAATTTAAAATTATAAAAATTTATATTAATGTGAATTATGAAACCGTAAAAAAAATTTATGAAAATAATTGCTTCATTTTTTCCCTTCTTAATAATTCAATTTTTTTTGAGACCTCAATTTATATTCTAACTTTTTTTAAATGTATAAAATAAAAAAATATATTTTTTTATATTATTGCTATTTTCATAAAAATAAAAATTACATAAAAAAATTTTATTTATAGAACTATTTTTAATAGCGTTATATTTTTTAAATTGTCAAAAAAAAAAAAAAAAAATAATATTTATATAAGCATGTACATATACAAAGAAAAATATGCTTTATTTAATAACCTTTTTTTAATTTTCGGAAGAATACTTTCTTATTTAACAAAAAAAGGAAAAAATCTGCATAAGCTTTCATAATTTTACTACTACATTTTTTCATAAAAATATTAAAAAGTATTATTTTTAAAATAAAGAAAAGGATAAATTTATATTTATCTATTATTAATTATTTTACAGAATTTTTTTTTTTATATATTTAAAATGACAATAAGAACTTATACAATTCACAGGTTTAAGAACGAACTATTCCATAATGGATTATTTTTACATATAGTATTCTCATGATATCTTCTTTTATCTTTGTAACGTTTCTTTTTAAAATATCATTCTTATATTATTTTTTAATTGTTTAAGCATAAATATGTATTTTTTAATTTAATATTTCTTATTCATAAAATTTCTTTTATATATATATAATGATTTAAATATTCAAATATTAAATGGAAATTTTTCTACTAGAATATAAAGTATTCTACTATTATAACATAGTTTTTTGTATACAAATATATATATATATTATAATTCTTTTTCATATAAAAAAATAGAAGGAATAAAATATATAAAAGAAAAACATTAATAAAATTAAAATTGACCGAAATAAAATTAAACAAAATTATATAGAAATTAATAAGAAAATAAGTTAAAATATAAAAAAAATTATAAATATATATAAATATATAATATAATATATTAAAACAAATTAATTATCTTAATATTTATTAGTAAAAGAAATTTAAAAAAAAAAAATAATGAAATATTGGATAATTTTTTTAAATATAAGCATATATATATATGAAAAAAATTATTTTATGTAATTGTTGATATATGCATTATAGAAAATGTTATATAGACATTCCTTTTATAATTCTTGGTAAAACAATTTTAAGAATCTATTTTATATATAGATAAAATTCATGCATAAGTCGTTTCTCTGCTAAAATTTTAAGAAAATTGTATAATGAGTTAGCATAAAAGTTATAATAAAACATTTAAGAAATGATACTATTAAAGTTTTTACTTTAAAAAAATATTTATATGAATGTTTTTTTTTTATTTATATTTTTATCTTCAAATAAAATTTTTAATTATATATTATTGAATTGTGGTCTTGTTAATTCTTAACAAAAGGTAGAAATATTTTTTTAATTATTTTTAAATTAAAAAAAAAAATAAATAAAAATGAACAATAAATAATATATATATATATTTATTTATTTATAACTATAAATGGTATATTCCAATTCTTTTTGCTATGTATTAAATTCATTTCATCTTATTTTATAATTTACTCAAGTATTTAAATTCTGAAAGACGAAGATAAATATATTGGCTAATGTATTGAAAATATTTTATTTAACGAGTTCATTAAAAAAATTTCTTATTTTTTAAATGAATTAAAAATAATGAAATACAGAACATTAAGTTTATTAAATCAAAGAACAAGAACAAATAAAAGATATTAATTAGATTTAGTATAAAAAAAAAAAAATATAGCTTTTTTTTTTTTTTAATTTAATAAAATTATTTAAATATATATATAATTACATATAATTTTGAAAGTTAAAATGGAAGAAAAATTATGTGAATATCATTTTTTTAATAAATATATTAAGATGGTTATACCTGATAGTTATTTAGATGTATCAAAATTTAGAGTAATACCTGATAATCAAGAAGTATACGTTCATAAACTTGATAATAAATGCATAATCATAGAAATTTTGTGTTATCAAAATATAGATAATAATGAAAAAGGAAAATTTTATTTTTACGATTTAGCTAAAGAAAATGATAGTATAGAAAATATTATTATATTAGATAATAACGCCATACCTCATTCACAAAAAAACTATTTTTTAGTCGTTGGAAAACAAAAAGTTAAGAAGCAAAATTCACAAGTATATGAAAATATTTTATTATACATATGCATATTCCCTTTTAAAGAATATAATGCAGATATTTTAATCACATGGAATATACCAAGAGAAGATTTAAACATTCAACCAGAATTAAACATATTTAATGAAATGATACAATCATTTAGAATACTTGATTTTAGTTTATTTGTTTAAATACATAATGTATATATATATTTAAAAATAGGAGTCTATTATTATTTATCCACATATAAACTTATCATTCTTTTAATATTTATTTTTAAAGTTTATTAAATTTTTTATTTCTCATACAGTTTCCCTAAACATTATTGAAAACACTACTCTCCATATATTGCGAAAATTTTTTTTTTTAGTGTTTTTAGCTTTGAATAAAAAAAAATTTGGCTATAATATTTTTTATATATACAAAAAAGATTTATAATGTACAATTTGTTTTAATTTTTTTTAAAAAAAAGACTTTAATTTTTTATTTTAATTAATTTTCAAAAAATGTTAATATTATAGTAAATTTAAATATTTTCATTGGATTATTTAACAATATATAATTTTTTTTTTTTTCTTTTTACGTTTAAGCTAAAAAAAATCTAATTTTGAAAAAAAAAAAAAAATATTCGTTTAAAATTTAATGTATTAAATGTAGAACAGCTTTTACATATAATTTTTTACTTTAACACAAAAAATTTATATAGTTTTATATAAATATATATTTAATTTTTATATATTTTTATTTTGTCTTATACTAAATTATTCAAATATTTTAAAAGAAATGAACATAAATATGTGGCAGTCAAAATATATTATTTTATTATTATCTTCTATGTCTATATATTCTTTACATTTTCCCCAATATTGACATATAAAAAAAAAAAATTAAATTTTAAATATAGTGTTTTCTGATTTTGTAATTTTTTTTTCTTTTTCTTTATATTTAAAATAATGATGTTGCTTTTTCTTGTTCTTTTACTAGCATTTCATAAAATTGATAAATAATTGTGACAGCTAGCAATATACCAGTACCACTTCCTAAAGCACCAAGAAAATCAGCCAAAATTGTTAAAGCACCAATACACATACCTCCGAATGCAGCTGCTGTTGGGATATATCTATTAAATACACGAGTTAATGATGTTGGAGTATCTCTAAAACCTCTCATTCCAATTTGTTGATCTCTTAATTGTTTTGCTACATCCTTAGCTGAACTTCCTGATACTTCGATCCATGTTTTAGAAAAAAATGCACAAGCAATAAGTACAAAAGATATGTATACTAAGGTATGAAAAGGGTCATTTGTTATATCAGCAAATGAATTGGGAGGAGATATATAATATGCTATTCCTCCTATTGGTATAGAAGTACCACTAGCTTCAATTTCTTGCCATTGTCCTAATAAATTTACTAGTATACTATTTTTAAATCTTTTATATAATATTTGGGAAAAAAAATATAAATTAGACACTAAAGCTGTTTGCAATATAATTGGAATATTGCTAGTATAAAATAATTTAATAGGATAAGTTCCTTGTTGACCTCTTACACTTTGATATTTCACTGATAAATCTACTCTAAAACCTTGTAAATATATGACTATTAAAAATACTAAAATAGTTGCCAGTAAATTGGTAACATTAGGGGCATGTGTTCTATAAAACGCTTTTTTTAAAGCTGCTATTTTATTTGATTCAGTAAATAAACAATATATTAAAGAAATAATAGCTCCTTCAAATTCAATTCCTTTGTCTGTATTGATAGTTGTTGGACTAAATGATTTCCACATAATAGTTTCACAAATATTTGTTGCAATAAAAAGAGATATTCCTGAACCTAATCCATATCCTTTCTGCAATAATTCATCTAATAAAATTACAACTACACCAGCAAAAAATAATTGAAGAATTATAATAATAGCATGTCCTGTACCTATTTCTGATATATTTCCATAAATACCACTAATAACATATGCAATAGCTTCTCCTAAAGTTATCAATAATCCTAATAATTTTTGTGCTCCCTGAAATAATGTTCTATCTTCTTTTAAACTTTGATCTACATCAATAATTTTTGAACCTGCTAAAAGTTGCATAACCATTCCACTTGTAACAATCGGTGATATACCTAACTCCATTAACGTTCCTCTATTCGATGCTAAGATTACACGCATCCAATAAAATGGATCACTGGATTTACTAGTAACTATTCCATATAAAGGTATTTGACAACATATTAAAAATACAAATAATGATACAGCTGTCCATAATAATTTTTCTTTAAACGGCAATTTTCTATCAGGAGATTGCACTTCAGGCAATAAAAACATTACAGGTTTAATCAAATTTAAGAACCTTACTACAAACAAGAAAAAAAAAATTTTTAATTAGGAAAAAAAAGCAATAAAAATGTTATACAAATAAATTTATTTTTAAAAAGAAAAAAAATTATAAAAATTTACTTTAACTATCATATGAAATAATTTTATATTTCATTTAAAATAAAATATATAGATATTATATTCATTTTTCATATATATATATGTGAAATTAATGAAATATTTATTTTTATATTCTTCTAAATTTTGTAATTACTATTTTTTCATATATATATAAATGTATATAAACATATCTTTATGTTCTTGAACGAAAAAATATTTTATTAATAATTGTGAGACTAAAATATTTATTTGTATTTTTTTATTCATTACCCATTTTTTCCTTATTATTTCTTTTTTACTGTTAAGAGTCTGTTTCAGATCAATTTACAAAAATTTCCTTTTATTCATAAAAATAAAGTTTTATTTGTTTTTTTTTTTTTTTTACTTATTTTTTTTTTATATTCTATTGTATCTCGTCCTCTTATTTACCCTGCTTTTCTTTTTATGTGTTAACATAAATCTATTTTTGTGATATTAATTTTTAATATTTTATTCAATAAAAAAAAAAAAAATTAATTTATATTTTTTATCACATATTTTTTTACTTGCTAATATCTTTACACATACTCTTGTATGCTTTTAAATACCAAATATTTATCTAATTTAAAAACAAATAAAAACGTATTATAAAACAAAAAAAAAAAAATATAAAAAAAAAAAAAAATAAATAATAAATATGGAAATTACTAAATAAAAATAATGAATTTTATTATTTTATTTTTCTTTTTTTACTATTTTTTAATTACAATCTATAATAAAAATTGATTTTATTTTATTTCATTTTATTTCATTTCATTTTATTTTATTTTATTTTTTTTTTTTTAATACATTTCATCAACAACTGTGCATTATAATAAAAAAAAAAATTTATTCAAAGCAAAATTTCATAAATACTATAAAATTTTTTTTTAATTTTATATATACCCCAAATTTTAATGTATTAGAAAATTTTATTTAATATTAATATATTTTTCTTTATAAAATTTTTTTTTATTACATAGTAAAATATTTACTTATATATGTATTATACATATATGTTCTCTTTTTTTATTTTTAATATTTTTGACAAAACTTATGTGTAATTTTTTATGTATTATAATGGTATTTTTATAAGTTTAAACATTTTTTTTTTTTTCACATTTCCATGAAATAAAAAATTTTTGTTTCATTAAAAAAATACAAAAGAAAAATAAACATTATTTTAATCTTAAAAAGGACCTATAATTTTCTCTCTTTATAAGTACTATATTCATTAAGATATTTCATATAAGTAAATTTCTTAGGTAATAATAATAAAATAATAAAATTTTTATATATTCTTTATAGAAACTTTTTATCGCATAAAGTTATAGAATGCAGTACCTTCTTTAATTTATAATTCAGAGATTTTTTTTTTTAATTATACATTAAGTTTCACTTTTACAAATTATTTAAGAATTTTTTTTATTATATTTAAATTTATAAATAATAATTTTTATATTAAAATATTTTTCATTTTAAAAGAAACTTTCCATTTAAATAATTATGAATATATATAATCCTTTTTTTTTTTAACTCCTAACAATTGTTTAAACTTTTCAAATGAAAAAATAATTTAAATGTTGTCTATTACAATTTTTACTATTTTTTTAACAATTTAAATTTATTTTGAAGTTGAAAAATAAAATTTAAAGGAACTTAAAATGTTTACTTTTTTTTTTTTTCCTTTTTTTCAATTTTGATTATTTATACATAATTGAAGTTTTATTAATGTTTTATTTAAAAAAAAAGGAAAAGGTGTAACAAATATATAAAGATTTTTTTAAATATAAAGCAAAAGATTACCTTATTTTAAGAAAATATTATAATTCAATCTTAAACTTATATGTAAAGTCATTGTAATAATTAAAAAGATATGCCATTACATATCGCTTATAAATTTTTGGATTAATTATTCTTGTTATGTAAATTCAAACGTTTAAAACTTAAAATGTATTTTTTTTATATTTTTTATAATAACAAAAAAATATCTAATGAACGAAATATATATATATATATATATATATATATGAAATACAAATATGAAATATAAGACAATATATATATACGCATTTTTCTCCTTTTAAGTTAAATTTTTTTTTTTTAAAAGAAAAATTAGAGAAAATAAGTAATTACAACAATTCTCATAAATACATAATTTCAACATTGATAAATTATTTACTTTATTTTGTATATGATCTTTTTTTTTTTTATTTTTTTTTTTTTTTTATTTTTACATAACTTTAGTGCATTTAATATAAGGACAATAAATGTTCGTATAAGGAAATACTAATATAAAAAAAAAAAATGTTAGAAATAAATTTACTTATTTTACACATATTTCTTTTCCTTGAAAAATAAAATAAAATAATTTGAATTTATTCTTTGTATTTCATTACTTAAATATATATCTTTTTTATTGTAATTTTAAATTTACATGCGTAAGTGTGTGTATATTCCTTTTTGTTTTAAAGTTTTTTTTATGTTGTAACAATCAGAAATAATACTTTAAAACTTTATGAATTAAATCGTTTAAATCTTCTAAATAATCTATATTTTAACTAAGAAATTTAAATACACATTTTTTATATTTTACTTTATAAATTTATAAAAGATAAAATATGAGTTCTCACAGTGATGATAATGAACACGTAAAACATAAGATAGGAACTTCAGAGAACACAAAAAAAAGTGTTCCTAGAAAATCAAGTAAAGAAAAAGAAGAAAACCTAAAATCAAATGTAATAAGAGAAAATTTTGAATATATGAAGGAAGAAGAGGAAGTTGGTTCTTATGGAGAAGTAAAAGAAAAAGAAAGTTATGAGGAAAATATTTATGTCCAAGAAAAAGAAAGCATTTATGAAAATTCAGACGAAGCATTAGAAGAAAAAAATAAAAATATAGAAGAAAAACAAAAAAAAAATTATGAGAAAGAACAGGAACAGGAACAGGAACAGGAACAGGAACAGGAACAGGAACAGGAACAGGAACAAGAACAAGAACAAGAACAAGAAACAAAAAAAGACAATGGAATTCTTGATGATCTTAAAAAAAAAGAGAGCACAAGTGATACAAAAGTAAATCAAAAAAGGCGACAATTTTCTTTAAAAAATTTAAACATTGAAAAAAATCTAAAATATATCAATTCAAGTACACATGATAATATTGATAAACAAATGTCGTCTAATACAAAATTAAAAGGAAAAATAGAGGAAAAGAAAAGTTTAAGTAAATCAAATGATACGGAAGATATAAGTGACAATAAAAAAGATGAAATATTTATGAAGAAGAATAAAAAGTTAAAAGATAACCTAAAACCAGATACACGCGATATTTTTTTTACTTCACAAGAAAAAGATGTTTTTGAATACATACCAGACACTTCTAGTTATTCTATATGCCATAATGAATCAAATGAATTATATAAGGATGTTGTAAATATAAATAGACATTTTTTAGATGAAATAAACACAAATATATATGCATCCCCTTTAAATACTTATTTATCCAATATGCTAACATCAGATAGTGCTGAACAAAGAAAAAAAGCATCTTTAGATATGGATTCTAAAATAATTAAAAAAGATTCTTTAAATGATGAAAAAAAAAATATCTTTTTAGATGAAACTTGCAATGAATCAAAATATTCTTATGAATTCTTTAAAAATAAGATTTTTAAATATTATGACAATGGGGTTATAGTAGAAGTGAACCCTTCTAAATTAAAATATAACAATTCCAATAAATATGAATATAATCAAAATATGTCTAGTTATTTAGAAGATCCATTATCTTATTTACAAAAATTAAAATGTGAAGTTGAAGATATTACAACATATATTAAAGACATTGAAAAAACAAAAGAAATAGATTCAGTATATAAAGACGATAAATTAAATGATGAAGAATTAATAGAAAATGAAAGAATTATGAAACAAATTTTACATAATAGAGAAATACCGGAAATATTAATGGAATTATTTTCTTTAAAAAACGATATCAACAGTATCTTAAACGATGATAAATTAACTAAACTTTTTAAAACAGAAAAGGTACCTGAAGAAAAAAATTATATTGATGATACTAAAGATATCAGAAATCTATTAGACACATTGAAATATTGGAAAAAAGATAATTTAAAAAATAAAAATGAACATAATAAAAGTGATATTGATTCATGTAAAGAATTCGATATATATAGTGTAAAAAATATTAAAGAAAAAGATGTAAATGTAAATGATTTATTAATGTTAGAGAGAAAAATTTCAGATATAGAAAAAGTTTTAGGTATTGAAAAAATGTCTATGCTTCCATATGATGATCTGAACCATGCAATATTAGATTTATATAATAAACTAAGTTTATTAGATTCTAATAAATTAGAAAATGTAAAAAAAAAAGTACAAAATCTTCAGTCAGAATTTTTAAATTTGAAAAAATTTAAAAAAGATGTATTTAATATATCAAAAGAAAGAGGAAATTATGAAGAATCTATTGATGAATTATTTAAAATTTTAGATGTATGGAAGAAAACACATCATATAATTCCCAATGTTTTAACAAGACTTCATCAGTTAAAGAAAATACATGACAATGCACAATCATTTGCTTCAAGATTGGATGGTAAAAATATATTATAATTATTTATATATTATTTATATCATATATATAATATATATATGTACATTTTTTTTCATTCTTTATTTAGATTTAGAAAAACAACAAATAAAATTAGATGATACATTAAATTTAGCAGAAAGAAATATTAAATTAATAAATTGTAAAATTGATGAAAATGTGAATTTACTTCAAGACACGCTAAAAAAGTTTGAATCAAAAAATTCCATTAAAAATAAAATTTAAAATATTTTAAAATTTTGAAATTACTTGCAATTTGATTGATCTTAAAGTAATATTTTTATTTTTTTATATAGTAAAATGTTTATTTCTATTTATTTATTTTTTTCTTTTGTCATACAAATAATATTGTTCAATTATTTATAATCAAAAAAAAAAAAAAATACGTAAGATTTTTTTTTTTAATTTTTATTTTAATCATTTTCATTTCTTTTATTATATATTTTTACATGATTTTTAGTAATTTCACTTTTCATTACGTTTTTTTTTTTTTATCAAATATGTTTAAGTAAAAATTAAAATAAATATTTATCTTTGATAATTTAAAAATATTTCTTTTTTTTTAATATTTTTTCTTATTATATTTTTTTTATTTTTGTACATTTTTTTCCTTTTTTTTTTATCTTTTCGATAAGATTTTTTCTCTTTTGAGTTATTTTATGAATTTTTTCATTAAATTTAAAAATATAAAAGGCTTTATAGTTTTTAATTGTAAATAATTTTTTTTTTCTGTTAAATTGTTAAAATAAATTCATATAATAAGACAAAATAATCTATTAGAACTAAAAAATACACAATATGTTGCTATATTAACTTTTTTTTTTTTAATACAAAAGCAATAAAAAATAAAATTTTACAAATTTTCAATATTGAATTTTCTATAAAATTCGTATATTTTTTATTTATTTTTTTATGTAAGAAAATATCTTTTTAATATATTTAAATTATTTACATTTTTCATTTTTATTCCTTAAGAAATTAGCGAAAATACGAAGTTTAAAAATATTATAAACAAAAGTACATTATAATACTATGTAATATAAATTATCTACTTTTTATATATTATTTTTTGTTTATAAAAATTTATTGGATACAATGAAATATAAAAAAATTAACAAAATAACTTGAACTTTTTTTGTATAATATATGATTAAGAAAAGAATTAAAATAATAAATAAATAATAAAGAGATATATAAAAAAATAAATAATAAAAAAATTAATAAATAATAAATAAGTATAGATTTAAATAAAGCAAATAAAATTATAAAATGGAGAATATGGTAGATAATAATGAAATAAAAAAATCTCTTCAACAACAGATAAATCAAATTATAGGAGATCAAGAAAAACAATACAATGAGATAAAATCTTACATAGAAAATGAAAAAAGTAAAATTTAAAAATATTTATTTAATTTTTTGATAATTTATTCAAAACTTATTTTTTTTTATTTTTTTTTTTTATTTGAAGAACAGATAGAAATTTTAAAAAATAAAACTAAAGAAAAAAAAATATCGATAAATAGGATAAATCATGGTATTATGTCTTTTTGAAAAAAATGGCATATATATATATATATACATATGCATATACATATTATTTTAAATTTTTTTTTCTTTCTTAATTTTTAAGAAATTGAAGCAAATACTGTACTAGTGGCTGAACTAAAAGAAAGTGTTTTAGTAATAATAATATATTTATATAATTAATATAATATTCTGAAACTTCACTTTTTTTTTATTTATTGTATAGGAAGAAGAAAAGAAATTAGAAGAATATCCTAAATTAATTGATGAAATTAATGATAAACTTAATTTAATTTTAAAAAATTTTGATTCATCCAAATTAGGTAATGCTCTTTTAGCTATTGTATATTCTTTTTTTTTTTTAGTTTTATTTATACTCTTATTTTAATTTTTTAATAATTCTCCGTTACTTTACAGAATATAAGACAGTGAAGTTACATAAAGATTACATTCAGAATGAATGGCAAAAAAAATTAGAAACCCTATATAATCTTTTAGGTTTTGAAATAATTCTTCAAGGTTTGAAATTATTTAATTTTTACTCCATTATTATTTATATATATATGCATAAATTATTTTAGTAATATATTACTACTTTATATTTTATTAATAAATAATTCAAAATCATGCAGACGATAAAATTTTAATAGAATTTTCAAATATTCAAGAATCAGAACCTCAAAAAAAATACCGAGCTACAGTTGCATTAAATAATGGATCTTATGAAGGTATGCCATATTTTTTTTTACATGAAATATTAAGTTTATTTTATTATGTATACATAATTTTATATATATATATATACATACATACATATTTGTATTCATACAGCCATTGAAACAACACCTCGTATAAATAATTTTGAAGATTTCGTTGACCATTTAAATAAAGGATTACCTTTTACTACTTTTTGTTGTTTACTTAGAAGATCTTTTAAAGAATTAAAATAATTTTTGATCTTAGTTTTTTTTTTCTTTGTTCATAAGAAAGTAATAATATATTTGAAATATATATATATATATATATTTCATACCCATTTTTCAATTAAAAAAAAAGAACTGTCTAATTTAGATATTTTTTGGTAATTTATAATATAATTGAAAAGATGTTATAAGCAGTTTTTTATTTTTAATAACAACATTTTTAATAATTTTAAAAATAAATAATTGCAAAAATATATTCATTAATTTCAAGCTTTTAATTCTTCATCACTACTAACATATATAATAAAAGTAACTTTTAGTATATGACCTTTTTTTTTAAAAAAAATTAGGAATAAAATTGTGTCCTTATAAGATTTACAAATATACAAAAATAATAATACTTTTATTTTTAAAAATATTTTTAAAATTTTAAAATTATTATAAATTTTACAAAAATGATAATGAAAGTTATTCCTTTATAATTATTATATAATTTTAGATAAATAGATTAAAATATAATTAAAAAAAAAAAATAAAAATAAATTAGTAAATAATTATATAATAATGGAATCAATTTTTAATTAAAGTACATCGGTAATATAATTTTTTTTATATTTTAATTTTATTTCATTTTTTTTTTTTTAAGTTAAATAATGTAAATTTTATATTTTAAAAACTAAAAGTAATATATAAATAATAATAACAATATTTAGTAAAACAATATTGGTAATAAAAATGATAAAAATCTTACACAAATATTAGATTAAAACTAATTTAAATAAACGGTTATTTATGATGCAATAATGCTTTATTTACATATATATATATATATATGCATCTATGAGTGAAAAAAATTTTTGAAATTTTTTTTAGAGATTTGTTGGATGCATAGAAAAAGGAACCTCTTTTAATGAGCTTTTTATATGTAATCCATATGAAGGTGGTAATAATGAATGAATATAATTAGAATTTTCATAAGTTATGAAAAGGTGATTCGGTGTACTATCTAATTTATATATTGAATCATATAACATATTTTTATAATAGCAATTTATCTTATCTGAACTTCTCTTACAATTAAAATTATCATAATAATGAAAGAATGTTTTAAATTGTCTTTTATCACACCATCTCCACATGTTTAAATATGAAATAGGAAGATTATCTAACTCTTTTTTTTTTTCTTTTATAATAGTATAAATAAATGATTCATCTGATAATATTTGATTTCTTATATAATTATTTTGAACTATGTCTGTCTTTTCTGTTTTATCAGTAAGATATGGACATAATATAATATTATCATGATAACCACTATATTTTTTGTTTTTTAAATAATATCTTGAATTATAATTTATTTTTAAATCATTTAAATATTTTAGTTTATGGCTTTTTGTTAAACCAACTGTTTCTGTAACTACATTCTCATAATATAAACATGTTGATGGGTACTTATATCTTAAATCAAATAAATAAATAGAATTATTAGAATTTAATGAAGTCAATGATATGCCAGTTAAATTAAAATCATAAAAAAAATTATTACTATTATAATATTTCTTATCATTTTCATAATCTATTAAATTATAATTTACATAACAAACATAATTAGGTAACCTTTTATCATCAATTAATATATTTTTTTTGCTTAAAACAATATTGGTATTTGTATCAAAGAAATTTATTTTTTGTAAATCTTCATTTAAGCTTTTAAAATTTTCTATTTCTCCTCTTTCTAAATCTACTCTATAACATATTGCTTGACTTAAACCAATACAGCACTTATTATTGTCAGTTCTAACAATATTTTTAATTTTTCCATCTATATGATTTATTGATAAATTGATTACTGGTTTCAATATAATTTTATTCTTATCTAAAAAATAAAAATAAAATAAATATATATATATGCATATGCTATATATTTATTATGAAATATATTATTTAGAATTTACTATAAAATATTTCAAAAAATTTTATGTAAATGATAAAAAAAATAAGTATTAATAAATAAAAAAAATTTTAAAACAATATTATAAAAGATAATTTAAAATGATAATATATAAAAAAAAAAAATAGGAAGCAAATTGTATTTTTTTTTTTTTTCCCTTTACCTTCTAAGGAAAATTTATATAAAGAAGAATTATCTGATATCAAAAAATTATCCGAATTTAAATTAATTGCATCTGTTGCATTAATATTTTTTTTATCTTCTAATAATAATTGTGATTTAAATAAGAATGTTGGAACGATAGAATTTATATCATTGATCTTCCATGTATTAATACAACCAAATTTATCTAATGTTACTAAAGTTGTAAATGATGGATATATTTTACTATGCTCATTTTCAATTAATTTTAATATTCCCACTTCATCTGATTGATTAGATTTATGATGAAAATAATTTTCATGCACATAATTTCCCTTCAAATTCCATCTTCTCTGTATATGTTTTTTTAATTTCACTTTATATTCAAAAGAAGATATCTTATTGCCATAAGGGAATATATCTTTAAAAAATATATTAGTTCTATTTATATCATACTTAAACTTTTGATTAGAAATACAAAAATGCACTTTTTCCCTATTGTATTTGCTTAAATAAACTCTCATGTATTCAAATAAACAAAATAGATGTCTCATATTTATAATGTTATTAGTAAAAAAAACTTTATTAGACGAACTTTTTTTTATGGAAAGTGAACTTTCTTCTGAATTATTTTCTTTAAGGTATTGGGTATTTTTTTCTACTTTATAATCATTATTTAAAATATCATCTTTATTACTGAAATTTATATGATTATTGTTATATAATGTTTCTAAGCTTTTATTGTTGCTATTCAATGTTTCTACTTCTTTATTGCTATAGTTATTATTTTCATATGTTTCAAGGGGGTTATTCATATATGATTTATCATCATTTAATATTTCCTTTTCATTATAAAAATTATCTTCATTTTTAATTTTATAATTTTTTTTTTTTAAAATATTAAATTGATATTCTTTATTTTCTTTTAGAAAATTTATAATATCCTTAATATTTTGCTTAAAGGGATTAATGTTAACGTTTATATAAAAAAACTTATTGAAGATTTTATAGGAGAGTTTACATAAAGGCATTAATTTAAGTATTTCATTAAAATTTAGAAATTCACTTAATAATAAAAAATATAAAAAATTATTCAAAATTGATATTAACGGATTGTTGAAATTATTATTATTCATGTTATTTATTTTTCTTTTCTTAAATCTTTTTTCAGTTACTGAATTCAATGAAGCATAAATTCGAAAACTTATTTTATTCCAATTAGTATAATAATTAGTATAATTATATTTGTTAAATGGTACTATAAAATAAACGAATGCATTTTTATCAAATAAAGATTCCAAAATATAATTTGTTTTATATCCTTCATTCAATGAATAATAAGAATTATCCTCATCTGATAAACATTCTGTACAACTAGAACTTTCTTCTTCTGATGATGATAAAATTACATCCTTTTTTAAGTTATACTTTTTTTTTACTTCATTCTGGATTTTTGCCACATCTTCATTTATATTATTACTAAAATGATGTACATCATTAATATTGTACTTATTTTTATTTAAAACATTTATTGATTTATTACAGTTATTTTCGTTTTTGTTAAAATTATAGCATTTATTGAAATCACCATTTTTTTTAATCATTTTATCTAACTCAAAAGCATCCATTTTGATGTCTTTTTTTTTTTTTAAATATAAGGAAAAATTAAAAAATATATATATATAAACAGAATAAAGAAATATTTTTTTAAACTATAAATCCGTAATATTTCGTTTCATATTTCATATTTTATAATTCTATTTTTTTTTTTTTTTATTTTATATTTTAAACGAAAATAATCGTGAATCTTATATATATTGTAGTAAAGCAAGACTTATAAAAAATAAGATGGAATCTTGTAATAAATATAGAAAAAAAAAAAAAAAATATAAATATATATATAAAGAAAAAAAAATATCATACACAATGAATATAAAAATTTAAATAATGTTTTATTTTTCTCAATTTGCTAATACAGGACTATTTACATATATATATGCATAAGAATTTATAAAATTGTTTAAAAAAATGGAAAATAAAAAATAAATAAACAAATACGCATATTCCTGAAATATGCATATACATTAATTGAATATTTATTTATTAAAAACAGATAACATGCCAACATAATATACTCCTAAAAATGAATTATTTTTTAATAAATTTAAAAAAAAAATTGACATATATATTATTTTTACATATAATAAAATGAGAAAATTTTTAATTTTATTATAAATTGCTAAAAATAAGATGCTTATATTTAAAAGTAATGAATATTTTCCTTAATAAATTAACATAAATCTAACCTTAAAAAATTACATTCTATATATAATCAAAAAAATTTCTAATTTTTGTAAAAAAAAAAAATGTAGATAATTCGAGAGAAAAAAAAAAATGATAATAAATCTTTTTATTTTATAGAAAAAAATCTTACTAATAAATATATAAATAATTTCTTGAAAAAAAAATAAAAGGCTCATTTAATTATAATTATATAATTTTTTCTAAATATTTTTTGTTTGAATTCAACACATTTAACATTAAAAATGTTTTAATGTTAAATTTTAGATTACCTGCATTCAAATTCGAATAATATTCATGTCATTTAGTTCTTTTATTAAAAAAGGAAAATCTAAATTTTAGTTTTTTTTTTTTTTTATTATCTTCTACATATTTTTCCGAATTTTTTTTTTTTTTTTGATGAATATTTTTTCTTTCATTTATAAGTGTTCTATGCAAAAAAAAAAAAAAAAAATTGAAATATATCTTTTTTAAATAATAGAACTATAGCTTTTTTATAAAATGTATAAAGGAAATATAATTTTTTCTTTATTTTTATTTTTGATAATAAAGAATATTATTTTTTCTTTTAAATTAGATGTAGTATAAATTTTACTGGTAAAATTATGCAAATTTTTTATATAATAATAGTACAGGATATTTTAATTTTTAAATAAATAATTAAAAAAAAAGAACATTTAAAAAAAGAAAAAGAAAAAACACTTAGAGAGGATCAAATTTATAACCCCTTTTTTTTTATGACTTTTGGCTTTGGGGCATTTTAAAAATTAAATTGAAAGTATATAAAGAAAATAAAAGAAAAGAAATAATTTCAAAATAATATTACATAAAAAGAATGTTTTAGGTCTTTTCCAAAAAGTTAACGAAAAACAAATAAACTCTAAAACTAATTATATACTACATATTAACTTCTAGTTAAATTATCTTGATTATTTTTCTTAAATTTCTTGTTATCTATTAAAAAAATTTTCAAATTTTATTAATTCCAAAATACCACAAAAATGATAAATAGAAAAATTTTGAAAAATAATTTATTTACCATTGTTAAGCATAATGTTCATAATGATTCCGCTTTTAATTTATGTGGAAAGATAAAAGTTGAAAATCCTATAGTTGAATTAGATGGAGATGAAATGACTAGAATAATATGGAGAGACATAAAAAATAAATTGATATTGCCTTATTTAGATTTAAAAACAAAGTATTTTGATTTGTCGATTCAAAATAGAGATAAAACAAATGATGAGATAACTTTAGAAGCAGCAGAAGAAATAAAAAAAACCTCTGTTGGTATCAAGTGTGCAACCATTACACCTGATGCAGCAAGAGTAAAAGAATTTAATTTAAAGAAAATGTGGAAAAGCCCAAATGGCACCATAAGAAACATATTAGATGGTACTGTTTTTCGAGCACCTATATTAATTAAAAATATACCTAGACTTATACCTAATTGGAAGAAACCCATAGTAATAGGAAGGCATGCATATGCTGATCAATATAAACAAAAATCACTGAAAATTGAAAAAAAGGGAAAATTTGAAATTGTTTTTACCCCAGATGATAATTCTGGAGTTGTAAGAGAAACTATCTTTGATTTCAAATCTCCTGGTGTATGCTTAGGTATGTATAATACTGAAGAGTCAATAAGAAATTTTGCTTTATCATGCTTTCAATATGCTTTAGACCTTAAAATGCCTGTTTATATGAGTACAAAAAATACTATACTAAAAATTTATGATGGATTATTTAAAGATGTATTTAATGAAGTTTATGAAGAAAAATTTAGAAAATCATTTGAACAACATAATTTATGGTATGAACACAAATTAATTGATGATATGGTTGCGCAAGTTTTAAAATCGGAAGGAGGATTTGTATGGGCATGCAAAAATTATGATGGTGATATACAATCAGATGCAGTTGCACAGGGATATGGAACCTTAGGATTAATGAGTTCAATTCTGATGTGTCCTGACGGCGTTACATGTGTAGCAGAAGCTGCTCATGGTACTGTTACAAAGCATTATAGATGCTACCAAAAAGGGCAAAAAACTTCAACGAATCCTATTGCCTCTATTTTTGCTTGGACTAGAGGACTTCAGCAAAGAGCTAAGTTGGATAATAATCAAAAGCTACAACAATTTTGTTACGCTCTTGAAAAAGCATGCATTGAAACTGTCGAAGATGGGTTAATGTCTAAAGATTTAGTAGCTTGTATTAAAGGAATAAAAAATGTTACAGAAAAGGATTATTTATATACGGATGATTTTATTGATGCAATTAATGAAAAGCTTAAATTAAAATTACTAGTTTACCAGTCGAAAAATGATTCACAAGCAACTACTACAAAATTAAATAATGATAACTGGAATCATTATGCTCCTCAAGAACATTCCTCATGAAAAATGAGGAATAGTCATAAGTAATAAGAGATGATAATTTTTTCTTATTATTGCATATTTAAAAATTGATCTATATATATATATTAAACATTTTGGACTCTTTTTTAATACATATATATATAGGAAACAATTATTTTTCTTCATTCATAATATTCTTATTATTTTTAAATATTAATTTTATCGCTTACTAAGTATTCATTTAGAGTTTTGGAAATTTCTGTTTATTTTATAATGTATAATTTAAACAAGATTATATTTTTTTATTAATTTAAATTTTGTCTTTTTTAAAGAAAATCATCTTAATGACTTAAGTTTAATATAAATATATCTGTAATAGATAAAGAAATATATTAAAATAGCAGAAAGTAAAAATGCTAATTTACTTAAAAAAGTGAATATATGATGTATGGATTAATTATTATCCTTAAATTTTTTAAAATAATTTCAAAAGTAAAATTAAAAAAAAAAAAAAAGACAATTGACTTTATTTTTTTTAGTCCCTAATGAACTAAAAAAGAACATATATATATATATATATTTTTGTTATAAAACATTAAAGGATACATTAACTCATTTTATCATGCTGTTAACATACATGAAATTTTTTTTTCATTTAAAATAGTAGTAAAATATATATATAGCTATAACTTTGATATATATATCCGTAGTTACAAATAATTATTATTATATAATTGAAGAAAATTTTTTTGAATTAATAATTTTAGAGATAACATTTTATTATTATTTTTTATTTTATTTTCTAATATGAAAATTATAAATTTTTAAAATTTTACTGATTTTTGTCTATCAACAGTTTTAAATTTAGGTAGTTCAATTTTACCATTTTCATCTTTTGGAAATTCTTCCAATTGATAGTAAGCTTCTTCATTATTTTTATTTTGCTTTCCTCTTATTATTTCTATTTTACTATTTTCTCTTGAATCGATCCAATTGTTAACTATATCCCATAATTTTGTAAACATAGTACGGGTTTCATCATATCCTTCAAAATATGCTAAACAATCCTTATTATGCGCATCCATTAATATATCTCCATATTTAGTCCTACAAACTTCACATGATATATCTAAATCATGAAACGGTAGCATTCCTGAGTCAAAATAAACTTCTTTAGTGTTGAAGTCTCTTTTTATTTTTTCGAAAGCTAGCTTAAATACTTTATAAATATATCTAAAGAAAATATGAACAAAATTTGCAACTGCTGCAGTATTAATGCTACATTCATTGTCTGAAGCTTCTGGAGTAATATAATTATAATAAAATCCATTCTGATTTATTGGATTCATTGGTAAAGTAACATTATATCCTTTTTCACTATGAGTTGCTTCTTGGACACAAAGAGGTACATCTATTTGTATATTACTATCATTTAGAACTTGCCCTTTTAGGGGATAATTAGATTCATCAACGGAACACATATATGTATTATCGTTCATTTTATTAGATATATATTTTTCATTAGTTTCTCCTCTTTCATTTGCATCCATATAATAATTATGTTCTTCCATTTTTTTTCTATCAAAAGAATTTCTTGATGAAATTATAGGGGGGCTAAGATCTTTATAATATGAACCATTTAAAACGTTGTAAGTTTTATTAAACCATGTATTCTTATTATCAACTCTACGAATAAACACTTTTGAATTTTTCGGTTGGCAACTAAATGGGGTTTTTGGGCAATCAAAATTTAATAAAGAGTTACTATTTTTTTCATAATCATGAATTACAACATTAGGATAAATATAATATTCCTTTAATTCAGGTTGAGTTTCACCATTTTCAGTAGGGTACCCTTCCATAATATACGTTCTACAGGTACTTTCAACCATTGTGTCGTTTGTTTCATTTATGTTCTTCTCTAATTTATTCATTTGGTCATAATTATAAAGCTGCAAACAGATTTTAAACAGTATTAAACAAATCTTACAATAATTATAAGATATCTTTGAAATATAAAATAAATGTATATATATATATATATATATATATATATTTTTTTTTTTTCACATCAAATAAATAGTTTAAATAGAAAAAATGTAATGTTGTAAATGATTAATAAGTTTATTAAAAAAAATAATTAAGCAATGAATTTATTTTTCTTCGTGTTCTTCAAAAAAACATTGTAAAATTTAAAAATTCTTATATACACACAAAAATATATTTTTTTAGAAAACATAATATGTTATTAATATAAAATGAATATATGTTAATAATAAAAAATTAATAACAAAATTTTTTTTCTATTCTTTTATTAGTAATGTATCGTAAAATAGGAAATTACTATAATCTTTATATTATGTTGTTACAAAATTGTTTGCATGCAATTACATTCTTAAAAAACAAATAAATATTAATAACAATATTGATAAAACAACGAAACCCCAAATAAAAATTTATATCAAAATGTTAAAGAAAAAAAAAAAGAGGCTTTTTAAAAATATGTAATAAAATATTCGTTTTATATTACATAAATACTTTTATATGAATATATGTTATTAAAAATTGATGTATAAAAGAAAATATAAACGATACATTTATATATATATAAATATATATTCATCTAAATTTTTTTTTTTCTAATAAAAATATTAAAAAAAAAAACTATTTACAAGAAACAATGGATGTAGAGTTTCAGATATATCACAAAAGCAAAAAATATTTTCAATATGTGGTCATATTTGCTTTATTGGAAGAAAATGTATTAAAAAAAAAAAAAAGAAAACAGTGAGTAGTTTTTCATCAATATTACTAGCAAATATTTAAAATATTTTAAAATGCCACAACTAACCTAGTAAGAATATTAATAAAACTATTTTTATTTAAAATTATATGAATAGTTCAGGTGTAATGTATTAAAAAAATTATATAATTATAAAAAAAAAAAAAAATATTTTTTGTAAATAAAATGTGTCTTTTAAATATTTAATTTAAATTTTTACATTTTAACTAAAATATTTTATTCAAAGCTGTAAGTTTTAATTGATTAAAACAAAATTTTTTTAGTAAATAATTGCTGTTCTATGAAAGAATTAAAGAAAAGTAATTTTAATAATTTTACAGAATATTCAATCAAAAAATTCTTATTCAATGTTTTTAAAAAAAAAAAAAAAAAGTCATATTTTAAGCTAAA